>NC_053028.1:623992850-624292850 GCF_003073215.2 Triticum urartu
CATGTTCATAATCAGAGGGGTATTAATGTGCATATAGGATCTGAACATATGATCTTCCACCAAATAAACCAACTAGCATCAACTACAAGGAGTAATCAACACTACTAGGAACCCACAGGTACCAATCCCAGACTTAGAGACAAGAATTGGATACAAGAGATGAACTAGGGTTTGAGAGGAGATGGTGCTAGTGAAGATGTTGATGGAGATTGACCCCCTCCCGATGAGAGGATCGTTGGTAATGACGATGGCGATGATTTTCCCCTCCCGGAGGGAAGTGTCCCCGGCAGAATAGCTCCGCCGGAGCCCTAGATTGGTTCCGCCAAGGTTCCGCCTCGTGGCGGCGGAGTCTCGTCCTGAAAGCTTGCTTATGATTTTTTTCCTCAACGAAAGACTCCATATAGCAGAAGATGGGCATCAGAGGGCCACTAGGGGGCCCACGAGGCAGGGGGCGCACTCAGGGGGTAGGGCGCGCCCCCCACCCTCGTGGTCAGGGTGGGGCCCCCTCTGCAACTTCTTGTGCTCAGTATTTTTTATATATTCTAAAAATGACTTCCGTGAAGTTTCAGGACTTTCGGAGCTGTGCAGAATAGGTCTCTAATATTTGCTCCTTTTCCAGCCCAGAATCCCAGCTGCCGGCATTCTCCCTCTTTATGTAAACCTTGTAAAATAAGAGAGAATAGGCATAAGTATTGTGACATAATGTGTAATAACAGCCCATAATGCAATAAATATCGATATAAAAGCTTGATGCAAAATGGACGTATCAACTCCCCCAAGCTTAGACCTCGCTTGTCCTCAAGGGAAAGCCGAAATCGAAAAATATGTCCACATGTTTAGAGATAGAGGTGTCAATAAAAATAAAATACGGACATGAGGGCATCATGATCATTCTTAGAACAACAACTTATATAATTCTTGTCATATGATCTCTTATGCTAGAGTAACAATTCAATCACAATTTCAAGTATGAATCATAAACTTCATTGAAAACTAACACACTATAATCTCAGTCATTGGAGCAATTCCAATTTATCATAACATAGGAAAGAGTCAATATAAGAGCTTTTCAGCAAGTCCACATACTCAACTATCATATAGCCTTTCACAATTGCTAACACTCACGCAATACTTATGGGTATGGAGTTTTAATCGGACACAGAGAAAGATAGGGGCTTATAGTTTTGCCTCCCAACGTTTTACCTCAAGGGTAATGTCAACAATAATAGTTCATGAAAACTCACATCCAATTAGCCATATATACCAGGATCTTTCCAACATGTTGTGCTTGCCAAAAGATAAAATGTAAAAAGGAAGGGTGAAGATCACCATGACTCTTATGTAAGGTAGGAGATAAAAGTAAAAGATAGGCCCTTCACAGAGGGAAGCAGAGGTTGTATGCACTTTTATGGTTGGATGCACAAAATCTTAATGCGAAAGAACGTCACTTTATATTGCCACTTGTGATATGGACCTTTATTATGCAGTCCGTCGCTTTTATTTCTTCCATATCACAAGATCATGTAAAGCTTATTTTCTCCCACACTAATAAGTCATACATATTTAGAGAGCATTTTTTATTGATTACACCGATGACAACTTACTTGAGGGATCTTACTCAATCCATAAGTAGGTATGGTGGACTCTCATGGGAAAACTGGTTTAAGGGTGTTTGGAAGCACAAGTAGTATCTCTACTTGGTGCAAAGAATTTGGCTAGCATGAGGGGGAAGGCAATCTCAATCATGTTGGATGATCCATGACAATATAATTTATCTCAGATGTAAGAAAACATAACCCATTATGTTTTCTTCCTTGTCCAACGTCAACTCTTTAGCATGTCATATTTTAATGAGTGCTCACAATCATAAAAGATGTCCAAGATAGTGTATTTATATGTGAAGACCTCTCTTTATTTATTACTTCCTATTAATTGCAACGATGACAAAACTATGTTTGTCAACTCTCAACAACTTTTCTTCATTATACTCTTTCTAAGTGAGCTCATTACTCTCAATAAGATCCATATGATCTTTTTGTCTCTTTTTATTCTTTCTCTTTTCTTCTATTCACTCAAGATTATGGCAAAATAATCAAGCCCTTGACTCAACACTAATCTTTATTATATATAGCTCACGGACTCGATTACATAGGAATATCATAAAGCAAAACTCACAACTAGATCATACTAAAAACTTTATTCTACTAAATCGAGATATTATCAAAAGGATCAAACTAAGAAAAACGGTAAAGATAAAAGTGATGGTGATACGATACCGGGGCACCTCCCCCAAGCTTGGCAGTTGCCAAGGGGAGTGCCCGTACCCATGTGATTATATCTCTTTTGCCAGTGAAGGAGTTGGAGTTGTTGATGATGAAGGCTTGCCGTCCCTCTTCCAAGGCATAGGCTAACCATCATAGAAGGATGATCGAGTCTCCTGAGTCCTCAAATCTGCAGCCAAACTCATCCTTTTGAATATATACTCATACTCACAGTTTTGATTTTGCAGGTCATAGATCTGGGCTTGGAGGTGCTCGATTTTCTCATGAAGCTTGAAGATGGCCTCCCCAATGTCCTTGACGTCCACTTGTTGTTGTTGGTGAACACCGTGATCATAATGTGATTGGAGTCGATTCCACGCTCCACCATCTCCTGACACTTGAAAACTTGTTGCTCCAATGCCTCGAGCCTTGCCTCCGTGCTTCCGGTCTTCCTTGGTCCCTCAACATCGCGGATGTGCAACAACCCCTCACGCATCTCAATGGTTTAAGGGTGTTGCAGCACCTCCGCGGGGTAGGGGTTGATGACCTTCTCAAAGAACTTGTCCTTGGGGGCACTTGAAGATGACATGACGACCTAGATTTGTCAGAAAAATAGCTCGAAAGAAAGACGAGAGATATTTTCGTGATACAGGAGTTAAAATCTTCGGGATATTATATAATGAATTTTTACCGACCAAAATACGTAATGTGCAAGAAAACGGAGTCTGGAGAGCGCACGAGGTGCCCACGAGGTAGGGGGGAGCGCCTAGGGGTGTAGGGCGTGCCCTCCACCCTCTTGGAGCCCTCGTGTCCTTCCTGGACTGCTTCTTATTTTTCTATTTTTCTAAATATTCCAAAACGGAGAAAAATGCCATTAGAACTGTTTTGGAGTCGGTTTACTTACCGTACCACGTACCTATTCCTTTTCGGGGTCTGAAACGTTCCGGAAAGTTTATCTGTGAACAATATTTGAATCTTCTCTGAATTCTTTTATGTATGATTGGTTTATCTTTGTAAGTCTCTTCGAATTATCAGTTTAGTTTGGCCTACTAGATTGATCTTTCTTGCAATGGGAGAAGTGCTTAGCTTTGGGTTCAATCTTGTGGTGCTCGATCCCAGTGACAGAAAGGGAAATGACACGTATTGTATTGTTGCCATCGAGGATAAAAAGATGGGGTTTATAGCATATTGCATGAGTTTATCCCTCTACATCATGTCATCTTGCTTAAGGCGTTACTCTGTTCTTATGAACTTAATATTCTAGATGCATGCTGGATAGCGGTCGATGTGTGGAGTAATAGTAGTAGATGCAGAATCGTTTCGGTCTACTTGTCTCGGACGTGATGCCTATATACATGATCATACCTAGATATTCTCATAATTATTCGATATTCTATCAATTGCTCGACAGTAATTTGTTCACCCACCGTAATACTTATGCTTTCTTGAGAGAAGCCACTAATGAAACCTATGGCCCCCGGGTCTATTCTCCATCATACAAGTTTCCAATCTATTTTATTTGCAATCTTTACTTTCAATCTATATCATAAAAATACCAAAAATATTTATCTTATTATTATCATCTCTATCAGATCTCACTCTTGCAAGTGGCCGTGAAGGGATTGACAACCCCTTTATCACGTTGGTTGCGAGGTTCTTATTTGTTTGTGTAGGTACGAGGTGACTCACGCGTGGTCTCCTACTGGATTGATACCTTGGTTCTCAAAAACTGAGGGAAATACTTATGCTGCTTTACTGCATCACCCTTTCCTCTTCAAGGGAAAACTAACGCAGTGCTCAAGAGGTAGCAATCCTCTGTTTGATGGCCCATGGAGATGCTTCCTTCTAGCCTAGCGCGGTTACAGACATATTTCTTTAGGACTCCCATGCTCTCAAATGGGAACATATTGTGTAGAAAGACGGGGGCCCAGAATGACAATCTCGTCGACTAGATAAAGTAGGATGTGCGTCATGATATTGAAGAAGGATGGTGGGAACACCATCTTGAAACTGACAAGACATTGCGCCACATCACTCCTTAGCCTTGGTCTGATTTCTGGATCGATCACCTTCTGAGAGATTGCATTGAGGAATGCACATAGCTTCACAATGGCTAATCAGACGTTTTCCGGTAGAAGCCCCCTCAATGCAACCGGAAGCAGTTGCGTCATAATCACGTGGCAGTCATGAGACTTTAGGTTCTAGAACTTTTTCTCTGGCATATTTATTATTCCCTTTATATTCGACGAGAAGCCAGACGGGACCTTCATACTGAGCAGGCATTCAAACAAGATTTCCTTCTCTTCTTTGGTAAGAGCGTAGCTGGCTGGACCTTCATACTGCTTTGGAGGCATGCCGTCTTTTTTGGGCAAATGTTGCAGGTCCTCCCGTGCCTCCGGTGTATCTTTTGTCTTCCAATACACGCCCAAGAAGCCTAGTAGGTTCACGCAAAGGTTCTTTGTCACGTGCACCACGTTGATTGAAGAGCGGACCTCTAGCTCTTTCCAGTAGGGTAGGTCCCAAAATATAGATTTCTTATTCCACATGGGTGCACGTCCCTCAGTGTCATTCAGGACAGATAGTCCACCGGGACCCTTTCCAAAGATTATGTGTAAATCATTGACCATAGCAAGTACGTGATCACCAGTGCGCATGGCGGGCTTCTTCGAGTGATCTGCCTCGTCTTTGAAATGCTTGCCTTTCTTTCGACATTGATGGTTGGTCGGAAGAAATCGACGATGGCCCTGGTACACATTCTTCCTGCATTTGTCCAGGTATATACTTTCGGTGTCAGCTAAACAGTGTGTGCATGCGTGGTATCCCTTGTTTGTCTGTTCTGAAAGGTTACTGAGAGAGGGTCAATCGTTGATGGTTACAAACAGCAATGCGTGCAGGTTAAATTCCTCCTGTTTGTGCTCATCCCACACACGTACACTGTTTCCATTCCACAGTTGTAAAAGTTCTTCAACTAATGGCCTTAGGTACACATCAATGTCGTTGCCGTGTTGCTTAGGGCCTTGGATGAGAACTGGCATCATAATGAACTTCCGCTTCATGCACATCCAAGGAGGAAGGTTATACATACATAGAGTCACGGGCCAGGTGTTGTGATTGCTGCTCTGCTCCCCAAAAGGATTAATGTCATCCACGCTTAAACCAAACCATACGTTCCATGGGTCACCTGCAAACTCATCCCAGTACTTTCTCTCGATTTTTCTCCACTGGGACCCATCAGCGGGTGCTCTCAACTTTCCGTCTTTCTTACGGTCCTTTCTGTGCCATCGCATCAACTTGGCATGCTCTTCGTTTCTGAACATACGTTTCAACCGTGGTATTATAGGAACATACCACATCAGCTTTGTAGGAACCCTCTTCCTGGGGGGCTCGCTGTCAACATCACCAGGGTCATCTTGTCTGATCTTATACCGCAATGCACCGCATACCGGGCATGCATTCAAATCCTCGTACGCACCGCGGTAGAGGATGCAGTCATTAGGGCATGCATGTATCTTCTGCACCTCCAATCCTAGAGGGCATGCGACCTTCTTTGCCGCGTACGTACTGTCAGGCAATTCGTTATCGTTTGGAAGCTTCTTCTTCAATATTTCCAGTAGCTTCTCAAATCCTTTGTCAGACACATCATTCTCTGCCTTCCACTGCAGCAATTCCAATACGGTACCGAGCTTTGTGTTTCCATCTTAGCAATTGGGGTACAACCCTTTTTGTGATCCTCTAACATGCGATCGAACTTCAGCTTCTCCTTTTGACTTTCGCACTGTGTCCTTGCATCAACAATGACCCGGCGGAGATCATCATCATCAGGCACATTGTCTGGTTCCTCTTGATCTTCAGCAGCTTCCCCCGTTGCAGCATCACCGTATTCAGGGGGCACATAGTTGTCATCGTCCTCTTCTTCTTCGTTGTCTTCCATCATAATCCCTATTTCTCCGTGCTTCGTCCAAACATTATAGTGTGGCATGAAACCCTTATAAAGAAGGTGGGTGTGAAGGATTTTTCGGTCAGAGTAAGACCTCGTATTCCCACAATTAGGGCATGGACAACACATAAAACCATTCTGCTTGTTTGCCTCAGCCACTTCGAGAAAATTATGCAGGCCCTTAATGTACTTGGAGGTGTGTCTGTCACCGTACTTCCATTGCCAGTTCATCTGCGTGCATTATATATAATTATGTGTGTCAAAACCATTACAGATTCACATGGATAGATAAGTGACCAAATTAATAGAAGTTCATCATCACATTAAAACCAAAGTACATACATAGTTCTCATTGAACAACATATAGCTCTCCAGAGCATCTAGTTAAACCATACATTGAAACTATGTAAAACATTTCAATGCAACAACAAATGCGATCATAATCACAACCAAGGTAACAATTGATCCAATGACATAATGATACCAAGCCTTTGTATGAATGGCATATTTTCTAATCTTTTTAATCTTCAACCGCATTGCATCCATCTTGATCTTGTGATCATCAACAACATCCGCAACATGCAACTCCAATATCATCTTCTCCTCCTCAATTTTTTTATTTTTTCCTTCAAATAATTGTTTTCTTCTTCAACTAAATTTAACCTCTCGATAATAGGGTCAGTTGGAATTTCCGGTTCAACTACATCCTAGATAAATAAAATCTATGTCAACTTGATGGGCATAATTGTCATAAACAATAAATGAACCAAATCGTTATAAAAGATAATATATACCACATCTGAATCATAGCCAGGACGAGGCCCGACGGGGGCGGATACCAAAACCATCGCACTATATAATAACAAGCAATAATAAAAGTAAGAAAATTAGACAAGTATCTATCTAAAGTAAGAATTTTTTTTTCTTTTAGAAGAAGATAAGAACAAGAGGCTCATCACGGTGGTGCAGGCGACGAGATCGGCGCGGGCGATCGACGACGGTGAAGACGGGGATGTGACGTGAGGGACCACTAAACCTAGACAAATCTCAGTGAAAATGGAGCTTGGAGGTCGAGGTTCGAGAGGAGAAAGCTTAACTAGTGTGGCTCAGACATTTCATTGAACACCTCATGTGCATAGGAGGTGAGCTAGAGCACCACAAAGCTCTCCCCTCGCCGGCCAGAAAAAACAGAGCAGTGTGGAGTGCTCTACTCGCGGGCGAGGGGTATATATAGCCACCTCATTGGTTCAGGTTCGTGGCTGGAACCGGGACTAAAGGCCGCCTTCTATCCAGGTTCTAGGCACGAACTGGGACCAATTGGCCCACAGCCATTAGTCTCGGTTCGTGCCTAGAACCGGGACAAATCGGTCCACATAAACCGGGATAAATGCCTCCCAAGGCCTGGCCGGGCCCCTAGGCGCACAAACCGGGACGTATGCCCCCCATGGGTCCCGGTTCTTGACTGAACCAGGACTAATGGGCTTGGCAGGCTCCAACCAAAGCCCTGTTTTCTACTAGTGAGGAATCCCTCTTCTGTACATTCTTTAGTATAGTTCTTAATCCATCCGCGACTCCAAGTTCATGTCGTCACCCCATCACACAAATGTCAACGAGCACTATTCACTGGCTTTATTCTAATACTACATCCGCGTGTTAGAAATCATGTAAACTGGCACCAAATCAGGGGAAGTTTGTAGACATCCAAACTCGTGCCACATATGAATCTGAGAAAACGATGCTACCCAAAAACCTCACCCCATGCGTGTGTACGAACTCTGCCTTCACTCTGGGCGCCACATTCATGCCGGTCTAGAGCGGGGACATGACAGGCCACTGCAGCATGCCATGCGAAAGGCTAGGCATTCAATCAGCACGGCGGCCAAGAGCGCGACCCATTGTGCGTTCGCTCACTTTCCGTGTGTTACGCTCATGCCAGGTATTGAAGTCGACTGCTCGTATATCCGCCTGCCCGGCATTGAACTGGCCCGACGGGCGAGAAACCCATTCCAGGCACTTGCATTCAAATCATCGCTTGGCCTTGCGGGCGCCCTCTATATAAACACGATCGTCGACGACACAAACCGCACCACGTCCGCTTCGCTTACTCCTCGATCCATGACCGTCTATGCACCTCCGCTTTCCTTCCTCCTTCCTCCACGACAACAACCGATGCAATGACCGCGAGCAACATGCCATGATGGAAGTGCCTCTCATCGTGGCGCCGACACGAGATCACGGACATCATGAAGAACTGGTAGGCCCGGTGTGCGGATCACATAGAAGCGGGTCTACCCCCGAGCTCGCCGAAAAAGAGCTCAGAGGATGACAACGCGAAGACAGAGGAGGCATCTAACGACGAGCCCGTCCCTCGCCGGTAGGCCGTTTTACCATGATGCTTGCGTTGCCGCACTTTGACCTTGTCATGCTGGAGGCGCCACCGGAGCAGTGGGCAACGTCACTGGTCTCCGCGTTTCGGATGCTGCGGGAGGAGCAACGCTACACCCTGCAGCTCCTCGATCCAGCAGCATCGACTCGAGAAGGGCCAGATCGAGCAGGCGAACGACAAAGTCGTCATGGTCGCGGAGAATCCGACATTGTAGATGAGTAGCAACAACAACAACAACAACAAACAACAACAACAACAACAACAACAACAACAACAACAACAACAACAACAACGACGACGACGACGACGACAACAACGACAACAACAACAACGACGACAACAACAACACAACAACAACAACAACAACAACAACAACAACAACAACAACAACAACAACAACCACAACAACAACAACAACAACAACAACAACAACGACGACAACAACAACGACAACAACAACGACAACGACAACGACAACAACAATGACAACAACAACAACGACAATGACAACGACAACGACAACGACAACGACAACGACAACGACAATGACAACGACAACAACAACAACAACAACAACAACAACAACAACAACAACAACAACAACAACAACAACAACAACAACAACAACAACAACAACAACAACAACAACAACAACAATAGTCAAACACCAACATCTCATGCACAGAGACTAGCTCGTACCACACGTCTAGCTGTTAGGAGGATTCCAGTGGACCGCTCTCCGAAGATCTTATCGGTGTGTCTCATGGGACCTAACGGGTGCTGTCAAATAAGAGGTTCACTCATCTCAAATAGAGTACTCGGTTTGTATCGAAATACTTGTAGTTAGGAAAATTAGTACAAATTCCCCCAACTACAAATATTTCGGTACATAGGGAGTAGAAAGAAAGACATTTGAATGTAGACTCCTCGTCGAGGTCGAAGCCGAATCAGTTGCCGAAGAAGGAGCTTGGTGTAGATGAAATCTCGCAGTCGCCTGCCTCGTCCATGGATTTGATGATCAAGATGCGCCCTTTTCCCTCGCAAAAAAAAGGATGCGCCCTTTTCTCTCGGGCCTCCCTTCACTAATTGTGGGCCGTAGGGGTGCACGTATGTCTCGTGATGGTAAGTCCTATATGTCGCTTTCTGCGACAGATAGTCCCCGTTATGCACAGACGGGTCTTTGATGGGCCGAGGCCAATTTAACGTTACCTTGTTTTCTCGTTGTTTTATTTTTTGGCAGCATCTGCCTTTTCTGTCCCGGTTTCCTATGCTGGTTTTCGGTTTGTTGCTTTTCCTGTTTTGGCTGTGATGTTTTCTTGGGATTCTTCGGGTCTTTACGGTTTTCGCTAGGTTTTCTTTCCGATTTTATTTTTAGTGGTTTTCTTCTTGTTTTCCCTTTCTTATCTGTTTTTTCATCTTCTTATTTTATTTTATTTTTTTATTTCCCCTTCTGGAAACCACATCAGGGCTGGCTTTTTAACCACTTCTATAAAATTGGAGAATCAAATTCATTTTATCCGTACATATGCTCTAACTATACAGTTCACAACGCTTACATGCTTAGCGTTCTAATTACCCATCATTGACGTTAGTTATAAACACATTGAGCCACGCTATATAATTTTTTGGCGCAAATAACATCTTACTAAATATTACTCCCTCCGTCCCATAATATAAGACGTTTTTTGACTCTAGTGTAGTATTAAAAAACGTCTTACATTATGGGACGGAGGAGTAACATTCAACTAATATTGTACCTAATATTAACTAGCATCCAATATTCTACAAATACCAACATGCAAATAATATCCTATCTAATGCCAACATGCATTCCTCACAAAAAGAACGCGCATTGCATTCACACAATTACTAGTAAGAAAATAAAGCTCGGTTATTCATGAAAAAGAAATGTGATGCAGTATTAATCTTCCAGCTTTTGACTACCTAAAGGCCAATGAGACCCAACACTGACGATAGTAACTTGGTCGTCTTAATTCGGTCATTTTGCATGGTGGCAAGGAGAAGTTAGCCGAGTAAGAGTACTACTACCTCTCTCTCAGTTTACAGGGCATGCGTGTATCCCTAGGTCATCAATTTGACCAACCTAATACAAGTCATATATTACAAAACATACACCAATATAAACTTCAGATGTTCTATTTTCAGACGGTATAATTTTTGTGTTATATAGTTTATATTAGGGGGATAAAACTAGCAACCTAGTTATACGCAGGCCCGTATGGCAGGCAGATGCAGCCTGTGCGATGGCACAGGGCCCCTAAAATTTTGGGGCCCCAAAACATATCTTAAATGGCAATAAATAGTATTAGTCAAGGGAATATCCAAGCAACACTTCATCTCCTGTAAAACATTCCAAGTACCAACGCTAGCCAGTTCTAAATTCCAATGCAAGCCACTACAGAAATACAAGTGCACACCTTTCTCTTGACCTCTCTGTCGACTTAAATAACTACTCCGTCCCACAATATAAAACATTTTTGTAAGCTATAAATCACCGCTAAGGTGGATTATTATTGAGAAGATTATGTTTATAGTATGCTAAATATATAATAAATCATCCCTCCGTCCCAAAATATAAGACACTTTAGCAAGCTATGTTAGTTTACAAAACGTCTTACGGAGGGAGTATTTTTCTATCTAAAGGGCCTCATTTCGTGCTATTTTGCACCGGGCCTCTGAATTCTCAGGTACGGCCCTGGTTATACGCGTAGGACTTGTAAACTAAACGGAGGTAGTAGTACAACTCACGAGTCACAACCATGCAGGGTACTCTCCATCTGATGAGCGGATACAATGTACTACCCCAAGGAGTATAGTTTTTCGTCTAAAAGCAAAGCTAATGTCTTGGTGTGTTTTTTTACCAAATCCTTTTTCTAGTAGTACTATCATACGGATAATTCAAGTGTTAACATCATATACCACCGTTTTAAGTGTTAACATCATATATCTCACTTTATAGTCTCTGATAATTTAAGAAGCAAGACAAAATTCATCGTTCTTCATACGGCTTAACGGTGAAACAACCTTGTTGCTACACCATTTACGATCTCATCACATTATTCAGTTGAACATGCCATCCAATCGTAGCTAATTAGTTTCCATTTTTGGGAGGAATGTATGTGCACTGCTGGCACTTGCACGCCCCCGCAACACACTCGCCATATCCGCCGACCCACACACGGTCGATGCATGCCTGATTGCAGCTATTGTTATCACATGGCTTTGGCGACGGGATAATGCTTGTCGTACAAGGGATTCCTCCAACGCCCGCTGACGCCCTCGTTACCACATCTGCAAAATCTCACCATGAGGAAAAGGGAAGATCAGAACTTGGCCATTCTTTGTTTGGACAAAATTTTGAAGCAACGCAGTACATCAACAAATGGGTACCTGATGCTAGGGCAAGGAAGGCGATCGCCAAGAGCAACATATGGCTAGTCCTCATCTTAGATACTTGTTGTATTGATGGAATGACTTGTCGATCGTTGCTTTGCTCTGTGAGTTCTGAAGGAAAACATCACGGAGATGCCATTTTATACTGGATTTATGGTATTATTAAAGTACAAGATTTGGTTATGATTAAATGTCATGATTATTAGTCTCCAAATATTGTTGCCCTGTAATAATTACCATCCAATATTACTACTCTGTGTATATCTTCTTTTTTTTGGTTGTAATATTCGTTTCGTTTTTGTTCTGACAGTACAGTATAGATATGTCACGGTTCAGGGTGTTCACTGATTTCGACTAAGCCGTGGCAAACCTTGTATTATTGTTCCAGTCACCATTTATTTTCAGCTCTTGCGGAGAGAGATAAATATTATGGGAAAGAAGATCGATATGACATGCGGACCCATGTAGTCAGTGAGAGTAGAGAGTGATCCCGGCCGAGATCATTATTTTTCTAGCATGACAAATTAGTCAAGACCGGCTTAGGGTTCAGATAGACCAGGATCAAAGACTGCAGAGTGTCGATTTCAGGGCATTGAAGGTTTGGGTTTGAGTCTGACGAGGGTTTAAAACAGACTTTACTCGATAAAAAATTACAAAGGGTGTACAAAGGAAATGAAAAAGAAAACCTATGAAACAGGCATCGTCACAAAAATAAGACGATTGGACGCTTTCCTAGCCACTTGTATGTAGATAATGTTCTAACGTGCCGCTATTTACGACGAGTGGATCATTCTTATACTTAACTCACCTCTGTGCTATAAAAGAGAGTAGGTGGAAACATTAACATATCTTTTCGCTCATTCCTTTCCTTGCTAGACTACATTCCTTGGGACACGCGCATGTTGCTCTGATGCATAAGTGTGACTCACTGGCACGGTAGTGCTAAAAAAGGACTCCCTGGCATAGTTGCAATTTCATGAAATGTTTAATTGCAATTTTTTGTTCAGATTTGCTAATTCTGTAGACGAGTTAGTGATGTCTCATCTAAATTGTCGTCCACAGGATCTAGGGTGTTGACATTCGTGCAAAACAAATTGCCGCGCGTCGCTATGCCACCCACGTCACTGTTTGTCGGGCCCTTTTCTCATTTTGGGTCGCATCGACGTATGTCCGTGTGTCTACATCAGCCGCTATTTGTGTTATGTGGCCGTCATCGTCATCCCTCTCTCACCGAAGCAGGCCCTAACTTATTATTGTACACAATCATGATCTCGTCATGCTAAGGCCTCACAGCACGACCACCAAAATAATAACCGTCGTCAATGAAGAGAAGTATAGATCGAAAAGATCGAACATGTAGACAAGCAAACAAAGTCTGGATCCAAACAGATCCACCGAAGAGCAGTCCCGCCTGAATTTTGCGAGATCAGCCGAAGACACAATTCCACACACCGTCCGACTGTGCTAGACGCATCACCAGAACAGGGGATGGGCGGAGAGAACCTTATTCCATCTTCAGATAGTCATCATCGCCTCGTCTTCCTGAATAGGACACAAACCATAAACCAACATACAAAAACACCTAAAAACCAGCTCTGCTACACTTACGGGGATTACTGGGTAATGACGTTATGTGATGATGTGGCAGCCTTTAACTCGAGATAAATGGGGCGCAGGCTCACCCTAAAATTCAAGGGGGGGGTGACTAGTGGACAAGGAAGATTTTATATGATACGTAAAATGATTTCGTAGGTCTAGCATTTTTGCCTAAAAACGGAGGAAGGTCCCTTTTGTTGGCAATGGTCAGAGTCCACCGCGCTTCTCAATTAGACGGGAGAAGATATTGTTTTCCTAAAAACTAATATATCCACTCTATTTGAAATGGAGAAAGTATCGTAGAATCTGCAGTTTAGCCCCTACCGGAATAATGTACCCACAAATAGTACACCACCAATTCTTTCTTCCCATGAAAGAAAGAGGACCCTTTGGCTAGGGTTTCTCGTTCCTCCCGCCGGTTCTGCCATCGGTCTACCTCGTCTCCTGTGGTCTTAGGGCCATGAAGGCGTGGTGGATCTCGGCCCTTGCCGGCGGGAGGGCTCCGTTTTTATGCTCTTTTGAGTTTTCTTAGGGTTTGTTACCTGTTTAGAGAGGCGAGGCGACGGTGGCTCTCTTGAGATGGAATAAGATTCTCCCCGCCTAGTCCCCGTCCCGGTGGTGTTTCTAGCATTATATTATCGAAGGGCGTGTGAAGATTTTCTTCGGTGGATCTCGCGGGATTCGGTCGGTGTTTGTCTTCGGTGGACCCACGTGGATCATGTCTTTGTTCGCCTGCGTTTGTGGGTCTACATGTTGGATCCTTCCAATCTACTCTTCTTTTCATCGGCGACGGTTGCTGTTCTGGTGTGTTGGTCCTATGAAGCCTTAGCATGACGATTTTTTGATTGTCTACTACAACAATGTTTGCCCGACTCCAATGAGGAAGGGGCGAAGAAGGTGGCGCGCCTTCGGCTCACTTCAGTGCTAGTAGTCGTCGCTAGGTGGTCTACAGAGGTAGATGCATTTTTTTACTTTTGGTGTTCTTTGTACTACCTTGACCGTTAATGAATAGATTGAAAGTTATCCATGCCAAAAAAAAAGTTATCCTCACAAAAAAAGAAAAAAAAAGTACACCACCATAAACCAAATTTCACATGGACATCACTAGTTCACAACATATGTACAGCAAAGTAGTATTACCGCAGTTCTCAAAAAAAAAGTAGCAGTACCGCAGAGTGGCAGATGTACAAGACGCAGCATCCTCATCCTCATTCTTTTTTACGGGACGCAGCATCCTCACGTTAGCCGCTGGACGAAACGTGTTCCATATAAAGGCGTTTTGCACAGGAAGACAATGCACAGCACGTTTCCTACACTAGTAGACATCAATATAAATTGTCCCGTTCCAAACACTGGCTAGTACACGGTTGGAAGAGCGTCTCCTTTGGTTTGAACGAATTTCATAGAAATTCTTTTTTAACACAATTTCATAGGAATTCTATAGTACATGTATCTTATAGGAACGTTTTCTTTAGAGTCTTTTGATTCATAGAAATACATTTCTATCTTTACATAGGATTGATTTTTATCCTTCACATTTTAAAAAAAATAACATAACCTAGACTCAATGAAAAATTTTATATATAAAACCAAATGATATCTTTTTTTTTTCTACACGCATAGAATTTAGGATACATGTCATCTCCAGTAGCGAAGCCACGCTTAAGCTGGGTAGTCATTTGACTACACAACATTTTGCAAAACCTATATACATCAAGTAGAAATCATGCCAAAAAAATCTTATAAATGCATGCATCTCACTACACAACATTCAATTGACCACACATGATTCGATTCCTGGCACCGTCACTGGTCATCTCTATGATATTCTTATCCGATCTTATGAACCAAAGGAAGCCTTATTGAAAGATTAACGTATAGTTTTCAGAATAATTAGGCAAATCTGATCGATCTAGTCGAGGCCCTAACCGCCGCCACACGATCGACGGGCGTCAACGATGTCCGTCTGATCGCAGATCGATCGGGTCGGAATCCTCCCCGAATACGAATTATATGGGAATCGGCGAGTCCCCCGGTCAATATAAGCAGGAAGGCACAAATTAACCGTGGCCAGGCCTCCTCGTTCACGATCAATACCCTGTTTTAGCCCTGCGGATCGATCGATCGATCGATAGAGCATGGCCATGGATCAGCAGCGGTCGAGGCAGCAGTACTGGTCCTTGTGGGTCGAGGGCGACAAGGAGCAGACGGTGGCGCCGGGGCCCAACGAGCGCCTCTGCGTCACCGGCGCCTTCCTCGTCGGCGGGCAGGGCGTAGCGGACGTCTGCGCCGTCATCAACAGTTCGTGTGGGGCGGACTGCGTCCCGCTCGCGTCGCTGTCGGCGGCGAACCCGTGCGTGGAGACATCGGTGGTGGTGTACCAGGGGGAGGAGTGCTCCTTGTTCGTGATGCCGCAGGGCGGCCCGGCCGCCGTCCGGTTTGACGGATACCTTGTCGCTCTGCCGCCGCCGGCGGAGAAGGTGGGAGAGGCGGCGACTCCCGTGGACAACGTAGGGGACTGGTACGTGCGGCTCGAGAGCGGTGACAAAGAGAGGTTTACCCCGAGGGCCGACGCGCCCATCTGCGTCACCGCCGTCTTCCTCCCGGACCCGGCTGACGCCGACAGAGGCGCTGTGGACGCCTACGTCGTGATGGGCACCGGGCAGCCCCTCCTACTCGCGTCGCTGTCGGAGAAGACGCCCCGCGTGGAGCTCCGGCCCCCGGTGGTGCTGGACCAGAAGTTCTCCTTTTCCGCGACCGGCCCCTGCAGGCCCCCGGGCATTGTCCAGTTCGAGGGTCACGTTCTTGCTCCGCCGGCTCCGCTGGAGGAGGAAGAGAACCACGACGAAAAGGCGGGGAGTTCCGATCTCGACCATGACAGCAGGGACGACGGCGAGGTCGAAGGGCCAGCGGCAGTCAGCGGGAGCGACGAGGAGGAGAAGGAAGAAGAGACGTCGACCTCCGAGGATGACGAGGTGGAGGAAGAAGAGGCGTCGAGTTCAGAGGATCACGAAGGGTATCAGGAGGAGGAGGAGGAGGAGAGCGACGGCGATGTCGGCGGACACGCGGCTACGGAGAGCAGCGCCGGCGGCGGCAACACGCTGCTGCACCGCAGGGGCAGGAATTTCGTCCCCAAGGCCCTGGGGCGGCCCCTTGGGGTGCTGGCGCCGCGGTTCGCCTTCGACAGGGAGCTCGTTCGACAGGTTGCGGTTGGCGTGCTCATCGGATTCTGTGTGTTCGTGTATCTGGTTGCCTTCTTCAAAGTGATGATCTCGATTCATCTCTCCACCTGAGTTATACTCCTTGATTTGAAGATATTACCGTGACAAATGTTTGTGATGACCTAGCATAAATTCGAGTTCGTCCATCATCCGGCGTACTAGTAGCTTTGGTTCTCGGTGTGGCATGTCAGGTGTTCGACAAAATGTCACCAGACAGGATAAACAAATAGGATGGGCATGGGATGAAACCGGGGTCAATTGGGTCGGGAGCGAAACTTGTCTGGTTTGAGAAGTTAAGGTGCAAATTGTGTTTTCTTTCACTAAAACAAATATGCACTCTATTTGAAATAATTTTAGCTATTTGTAAGTCACCTGAACATAATATTTGAGTAAGTCGATTTCGCGTGAAGGAAGCAACTGCCGGAGGGAAGGAAGGAGCAGCCGCCGGAGATGCCCTCTGGGTCTATATTAGAGCAGCGGGCGACCTCGGTGTCTCTAGAGTGGTAGGTGTTCAAGTTAAAGGGATGGCCGGGGGCAGCGTCGGCATGGCGGTGGACGGCGGTGGAGGGGAGAGGTGGGGCGGCGACATGCAAAACAAGCGGTCAGGTTCCTTCTTCAACCTCCTGCGCCCCACATTCGTTTTCTTCTTCAACCGCCCCACATACCATCTGCCGAACCGCTAGCCATCACCACGGCCGACGGCTTAAACGAATCGACTGGCCCATACTGAATTTTGACCACCAAAACGTGCACCACCTTAAACCAGATGTCATACCATTACCAGTTCACAACACACGCCCAACAAGTACAGTCGAGTCCTTATACGTACAGAGAGAGCGGCATATGCACGATGCAGAATCCTACTCACACCACACCTTCCCCTACCGCCGCCGGCGCGCGACACGCAGCGGCATCGTCGATCACCCGGAGCAGCAGAACCACCGCCCCCCGACGCCGCGCTGGCCGTCGTGCAGGACCATCCCGGCCGGATGGTTCGGCCGCACCTTCACCAGTCTCTCGGCTGCGGACAAACACACGTATGAGTACTCCAAGCGGAGCAAGCAGGCCGTCGACGGTCACAGCAAGAGATGAAGCCGATCACAGCAAGAGACGCAGGTAGAGTTTATCGGTTCTTGCCTAGCTCGTAGAAGAGCTCGCCGACGTTCTGCGCCGTCTTGGCCGACGTCTCCAGGAAGAAGAGGCCGTTCCGCTCCGCGTACTCCAGCGCCTCCTGCCCGCATTCATTCAGAGAAAACACAGAGACCGTGATGTGTTTGACTGACAGATGAAGCACCGGGGTTCTGAATTTTTTTTTGTCTGCAAATATGTCGTAAGTATGTACTATATACCTGTGTGCCAACCTTCCTCTTTTTTTCCAGATCGACCTTGTTGCCCACTAACGCCATCACCAGATGTGGGTTCCCTGTTTGGATCAATGTGCAGAAAAACCTAAGCACTGACACGCATTTTGAGTAGTTCCAGCGACGAGATGGAAGCACAGAGACGTGTTCAGTTATACCATACCTTGTCTCTGAAGCTCGTCCACCCACCTCTTTGCCCGGATGTACGAATCCTGACACCCACGCAGCGAAAAAATCGAACAGATTAACGGTCGAACACCAAGCAGGGCAGAGCAATTAGTTTCAGTTTCCATCATCAGACAAGACGCGATCGACTCATTCAGCACGGATTCAGAGAAGGTCGCTACTAAACGAGGTTTCCGAGGGGAAGAGAAATTTCTCTCAGTCTCACCATGCTGGTGATGTCGTAGACGACGACGGCGGCGGCGGCCCCGCGGTAGTACATGGGGGCGAGGCTGTGGTAGCGCTCCTGGCCGGCGGTGTCCCAGATGTCGAACCTGACGGTGGCGTCCTCGCCGCCGCCGCTGACGGGCAGCGCCTGCGAGAAGAAGGCCGCGCCGATGGTGGACTCCTGGCACTCGTAGTAGAGCCCCTTGGCGAACCGGACGACGATGCTCGTCTTCCCGGCGCCCAGGTCCCCCAGCAGCACCTGCACACGCACGCGCGCACGCACGCCGCAAATCGGATCACTCTCGCCATGAAAAGCAGCATGCTAGATCGATCGTTAATTACAAGCAGAAGCCATGGTAGAGATACAAGGTGGTCGGTGGTGATCGGAGAGAGGAACGAAAACTTCATGCCTGGGCGACGTACCCACCAGCTTGGCCTGGATGACGCTGCTCGGAGTCGGAGTCATCATCGATCTCGCCGGCCGGGGTCGAGGTAGCGGCGATGACGGTTCGGGTTGTTCACGTGTTGACGGTGGTGAGCGGGAAGAAGCATGTGGTTTTGCACGCAAGTTGCCGTGCGTGCTCACGGCGAAGACCGGTGGTTGTGCGGGCTTGTTGTATAGCTCTGGCCTCCGGCAAAGCGAGCTGCTGGTAGGTTCAGGTTCAAGACTGTTCGGTAGAGGTCTCTGCTGCGTGCGTTCCTACTACGGGCCGGGCAAGTCTGTGTGCTGTGTGCCGGGCTAGACAAGTGCATGGGCCTTCAGTAACATTGGGCTTTCGCACTCCCTTCATTTCCGGCAATCACGCCGCACTGCCCACGGTTACCAAAACCACCATGATAAGCCCTTTGGTGAAGAAGAGTTTCATCACTCATAAGAAGAAAAAATTGTTTTGGATAGTCTAGATTATTAGCCCCCAAGTGATCCGTTATCTCTTCGTTGATCAGAGCCCATACACACCGTCCCGTCGTGCAATTCAATAATGTCTACAACTTTAGTTCAAGTTACGGCTTCGAGGCCACAGTGGCGGCAATGGCTAGGGCCGTCTGATGATTATCATCAAGATAAGTGTAGATGGCATTGTAGCATGCACTGTCGCTAGCCGGTGTACTGACCGTGGTATGTCGAGATGTGGCAGGCAAATTCTTTGGGCTTGATTTCTCCTGTAAACAAAGTGATGGCGGCTATTAGAAAAACGTTGGAGCAATGGCTCCTCCCGAGGGTGGATCCTATTCCCCAAGTAATATGGGGAGTACAAGGCAAACGCGACCCTCCTGGCGCAAGCGCCCCGATATATGGGCGGGCCCATTTTTAATTTCGTGAACTTCTTTCAAATATGTGATCATTTTTCGAAATTTGAGAACATTTTCCAATTCGTGAACATTTTGGAAACCTGGGACATTATTCAAATTTGTGAACATTTTTGAATTAAAAGAATAAAACCAAATTCGACAATTTTTTTTAAACCTATTCGAGATTTAAACCTAGTTTGAAAAAATTTCGAGATCTGACCCTTTTGCTACCGCCAGGGACCATGGCGGTAGGGTATAACAGCCTACCGCCAAGGTCCCTGGTAGTAGGGTTGCATGCCCTGCCGCCAAAAACCTCCTAAGTATTGAACACAGTGCGTGCTCGTGCCTACCGCCAAGCACCTTGGCGGTAGGGTTGTGCAGGCTACCGCCAGCCCGGTTGGCGGTAGCGATGTTTCCTACCGCCAAAGTCTAGGCTGCTAGACCCTACCGCCATGGATTCTGGCGATAGCAAAAGGGTTAGATCTCAAAAAAAATTCAAACCAAGGTCAAATCTCAAATAGGTTTCAGAAAAGGGTCAAAACACGTAAATTTGCCACGGGCCGTGGCAAGTCTGTGTACTGTGTGCCGGGCCGGACAATTGCATGGGCCCTTAATGACATTGGGCTTTGGCACTCCCCTCATTTCCGGCAATCACGCGCACATGGCCCATGGTTACCAGGGCAACTAGTTAACGAGCGCTTCTTCGGGAGCCTCACAACGATCAGCGTCATTTGGCGCGCTCTCAGCCATTCGTCACGTGTCGCGTTTTAGGCGCTCTCTCCAATTTTTTTTAATTTTTCCGCGAGCATTTTCGGCTTCTTGAATGGATTTTTTCGGTTTTTTCCGACGTTTTGATTTTTCCCCGGTCTTTCTTAGCTTTTTCGATAAAAAAATTCACGGAAAAACGTGTTTTTTCCTTTTGCGAGAGTCATGGTTTTGCTTTCACGAGAGTCACGGCCGTCCCTCTTGGAAACGAAAAAAATGTGTTTTTTTGTTTTTCTTTTTCTTTCGCGAGTGTCACGGTTTAGCTTCCACGAGAGGCACGGTTGTGCTTTAGCGAGAGTCACGGCCATGCCTCTCGGAAACGGAAAAAAAAAGTCGTTTTTAGTTTTTTTTCCTTTCACGAGAGTACAGTTTTGCTTCCGCGAGAAGCACGGTTGTGCTTTCGCGAGAGTCACGGTCGTGCCTCTCGGAAACGGAAAAAACGTGTTTTCTGTGTTTTTTTCTTTCGCGAGAGTCACGGTTTTGCTTCCACGAGAGTCACTGCCATGCCTCTCGGAAACGAAAAAAACACATTTTATGTTTATTTTTTCTTTCGCGAGAGTCACGTTTTTGCTTCCGCAACAATCACGGTCGTGCCTCCTCGGAAACGAAAAAAAGGGTTTTCTCTTTTTTTTTCCATCCGCGAGAGTAACGGTTTTGCTTCCACGAGAGGCACGGTTGTGATTTCGTGAGAGGCACTGGCGTGCCTCTTTCGGAAAGGGAAAAAACCTGTGCTTCCGGTTTGATTTTTTCGTCCGTTTTTTAATAAAAAAAGTTCGTCAAAACCTATCAACATGGGATTAGTTTTGAAGATCTCGACACGAGGAATCCAATGGTGAAAAGCGGTTCGAGATTTGGACGCACGGTTTAAGAGATAAAACGTTTTGAATAAACGGATCTACGAAAAAAGGGAAAACTCACAAGTTGCGACAAGTGGCGCACATGCAGCGGCATTGTCGATCGCTTGTGCGCCACTTGTCGCGACCCGGGGAGGTTGGAGTGATCTTTGCAATGAATACTCTTTAACTAGTGATTTTGATGATAAACCCTTTGGCGAAGAAGAGTTCCATCAATCATAAGAGAGAGAAAAACATTGCTTTGGATAGTCTAGATGATTAGCCCCCAAGTGATCCGTGATCTCTTCGTTGATCAGAGCCCATACACACCGACCCATCGTGCAATTCAATAATGTCTACAACTCTAGTTAAAGTTATGACAATTTTATCTCTGCTTATGAGTGCCTACATTATATGAAAACAAGGAAATTGAAAGGAAACAGATTTTGTGCTTTAAAACTTGATATGATGAAGGCCTACGATAGACTTGAGTGGCCATATTTGAAGGCAGTAATGCTGAAACTAGGTTTCAGTCCTCGGTTCACCGAAACTATCATGAGGTTTGTGACCTCTGTATCTTTTCAGTCATGTTTAATGGAGGCAAGTTAGAGGAATTCAAGCCAACCCGGGGCTTACGGTAGGGTGACCCCAATTCGCCCTATCTTTTTCTGTTGGCGGCAGAAGGCCTCTCGTCTTTGCTGAAATATTCGGTCCCAGGGGAGAGTATCCATGGCATTCAGGTAGCTCCAGATGCTCCACGTGTTAATCACCTCCTTTTTGCTGATGACAGTTTGCTCTTTTTCGACGCTACACCCGAGATGGCATCACGGGTCAATGTATTGCTTCAGAGATATTGCAATGTGTCGGGACAACGTATTAATAAAGACAAGTCGTCAATCTTCTTCAGCAAGGGGTGTTCTGAGGACTTGAGGAAAGAAGTTATGCAAGTCTTGGATGTAAAAAATGAACAACTATCAGAGAAGTACTTAGGGCTCCCTTCGGATGTTGGAACAGCAAAAGATGGATCCTTCAAGTACCTAAAGGACAGGATTTGGAAACATGTCCAAGGGTGGATGGAAAAGGCCCTTTCGGTGGGTGGCAAAGAAGTTCTTATAAAATCCATGGCGCAAGAGATACCTACATATTCAGTGGCGTGCTTCAAGCTACCGAGGGTTCTGTGTCAACATATTAACGGCTTGCTTCGGAAGTTCTGGTGGGGATCTAAGAAGGGAGAAAGGAGAACTGCATGGGTCTCATGGGAAGTCATGACGCAACCAAAATTTATGGGAGGCATGGGCTTTCGTGACATCGAGCTTTTTAACTTAGCCTTGCTTGCTCGTCAAGTCTGGCGCCTACTGCAAGATCCTGATTCGCTAAGTGCACGCATATTGAAGGCAATTTATTACCCTACTTGTACCGTTCTGGAAGCCGAGCTGGGAAGCAATCCATCTCAAGTCTGGCGCTCTATACATGAAGGGTGTGACACCCTTAAATTGGGAATCATCAAAAGGATAGGGACGGGAAGCGAGACGAGTATATGGCATGACAACTGGAACTGCGAGATCATAAACTACGGCTGGTGTGCCCAAAGACCCCAAACCCGCCGCAACTAGTGTCAGAGTTGCTTGACAACACTACTGCGGGCTGGAATATTCATGTTCTGGATGAGCACTTTTATGCAATGGACAAGGAAGCGATACTGAATATCCCCTTGAGTACACGAGTTCAAGCCGATTTCTGGGCATGGCACTATGACAGAAGAGGCACTTTTTCAGTACAGTCTGCATACCGTTACTGGCGACTACAAAGCAACAGAGAACGGACTGGTTGGAGCATGTTCCGGGGCACTCAGATTCTGATGCAGATAAGAAGTCTTGGGGCAAACTCTGGAATTTGAGCATTCCATCCAAAATCAAAAATTTTGCTTGGCGGCTAGCCAAGACATCGATACCAACCGGTGAGGTTAGGAATCACAGGAAGATGACAGATTCGCCGGCTTGCTGATACATCTCCGTCGTATCTAATTTTCCAAACACTTTTGCCTTTGTTTTGGACTCTAACTTGTATGATTTAAATGGAACTAACTCGGACTGACGCTGTTTTCAGCAGAACTGCCATGATGTTGTTTTATGTGCAGAAAACAAAAATTCTCGGAATGACCTGAAACTCCACGGAATATCTTACAATAAATAATAAAAAAATGTTGGGGAATGTAGTAATTTCAAAAAAATTCCTACGCACACGCAAGATCATGGTGATGCATAGCAACGAGAGGGGAGAGTGTGATCTACGTACCCTTGTAGATCGACAACGGAAGCGTTTGGTTGATGTAGTCGTACGTCTCCACGGCCCGACCGATCAAGCACCGAAACTACGGCACCTCCGAGTTCTAGCACACGTTCAGCTCGATGACGATCCCCGGACTCCGATCCAGCAAAGTGTCGGGGAAGAGTTCCGTCAGCACGACGGCGTGGTGACGATCTTGATGCACTACCGTCGCAGGGCTTCGCCTAAGCACCGCTACAATATTATCGAGGACTATGGTGGAAGGGGGCACCGCACACGGCTAAGAATATGATCACGTGGATCAACTTGTGTGTCTAGGGGTGCCCCTGCCCCCGTATATAAAGGAGCAAGGGGAGGAGGCCGGCCGGCCCTATAGGCACGCCAAGGAGGAGTCCTCCTCCTAGTAGGAGTAGGACTCCTACTAGGAGGGGGAAGGAAGTGGGGAGGGAGAGGGAAAGGGGGGCGCCGCCCCCCCCCCCCTCTCCTAGTCCAATTCGGACCAGGGGGGAGGAGGCGTGCGGCCCACCTTTGGCTGCCCCTCTCTCTTTCCACTAAGGCCCATATGGCCCATTACTTCTCCCGGGGGGGTTCCGGTAACCCTCCGGCTCTCCGGTTTTCTTCGAAATCACCCGGAACACTTCCGGTGTCCGAATATAGCCGTCCAATATATCAATCTTTATGTCTCGACCATTTCGAGACTCCTCGTCATGTCCGTGATCACATCCGGGACTCCGGAATAACTTCGGTACATCAAAACTCATAAACTCATAATAAAACTGTCATCGAAACCTTAAGCGTGCGGACCCTACGGGTTCGAGAACAATGTAGACATGACCGAGACACGTCTCCGGTCAATAACCAATAGCGGAACCTGGATGCTCATATTGGCTCCTACATATTATACAAAGATCTTTATTGGTCAGACCGCATAACAACATACGTTGTTCCCTTTGTCATCGGTATGTTACTTGCCCGAGATTCGATCGTCGGTATCTCAATACCTAGTTCAATCTCGTTACCGGCAAGTCTCTTTACTCGTTCCGTAATACATCATCTCGCAACTAACTCATTAGTTGCAATGCTTGCAAGGCTTATGTGATGTGCATTACCGAGAGGGCCCAAAGATACCTCTCCGACAATCGGAGTGACAAATCCTAATCTCGAAATACGCCAACCCAACATGCACCTTTGGAGACACCTATAGAGCACCTTTATAATCACCCATTTACATTGTGACGTTTGGTAGCACACAAAGTGTTCCTCCGGCAAACGGGAGTTGCATAATCTCATAGTCATAGGAACATGTATAAGTCATGAAGAAAGCAATAGCAACATACTAAACGATCGGGTGCTAAGCTAATGGAATGGGTCATGTCAATCAGATCATTCACCTAATGATGTGATCCCGTTAATCAAATAACAACTCTTTGTTCATGGTTAGGAAACATAACCATCTTTGATTAACGAGCTAGTCAAGTAGAGGCATACTAGTGACACTCTGTTTGTCTATGTATTCACACATGTATTATGTTTCCGGTTAATACAATTCTAGCATGAATAATAAACATTTATCATGATATAAGGAAATAAATAATAACTTTATTATTGCCTCTAGGGCATATTTTCTTCAGTCTCCCACTTGCACTAGAGTCAATAATCTAGATTATGATTCTAACACCCATGGAGCTTTGGTGTTGATCATGTTTTGCTTGTGGAAGAGGCTTAGTCAACGGGTCTGCAACATTCAGATCCGTATGTATCTTGCAAATCTCTATGTCTCCCACCTAGACTAGATCCCGGATGGAATTGAAGCGTCTCTTGATGTGCTTGGTTCTCTTGTGAAATCTGGATTCCTTTGCCAAGGCAATTGCACTAGTATTGTCACAAAAGATTTTCATTGGACCCGATGCACTAGGTATGACACCTAGATCGGATATGAACTCCTTCATCCAGACTCCTTCATTTGCTGCTTCTGAAGCAGCTATGTACTCCGCTTCACATGTAGATCCCGCTACAACGCTTTGTTTAGAACTGCACCAACTGACAGCTCCACCGTTTAATGTAAACATGCATCCGGTTTGCGATTTAGAATCGTCCGGATCAGTGTCAAAGCTTGCATCAACGTAACCTTTTACGATGAGCTCTTTGTCACCTCCATATATGAGAAACATATCCTTAGTCCTTTTCAGGTATTTCAGGATGTTCTTGACCGCTGCCCAGTGATCCACTCCTGGATCACTATGGTACCTCCCTGCTAGACTTATAGCAAGGCACACATCAGGTCTGGTACACAACATTGCATACATGATAGAGCCTATGGCTGAAGCATAGGGAACATCTTTCATTTTCTCTCTATCTTCTGCAGTGGTCGGGCATTGAGTCTTACTCAACTTCACACCTTGTAACACAGGCAAGAACCCTTTCTTTGCTTGATCCATTTTGAACTTTTTCAAAACTGTCAAGGTACGTGCTTTGTGAAAGTCCAATTAAGCGTTTTGATCTATCTCTATAGATCTTAATGCCTAATATGTAAGCATCTTCACCGAGGTCTTTCATTGAAAAACTCTTATTCAAGTATCCCTTTATGCTATCCAGAAATTCTATATCATTTCCAATTAGTAATATGTCATCCACATATAATATCAGAAATGCTACAGAGCTCCCACTCACTTTCTTGTAAATACAGGCTTCTCCAAAAGTCTGTATAAAACCAAATGCTTTGATCACACTATCAAAGCGTTTATTCCAACTCCGAGAGGCTTGCACCAGTCCATAAATGGATCGCTGGAGCTTGCACACTTTGTTAGCTCCCTTTGGATCGACAAAACCTTCTGGTTGCATCATATACAACTCTTCTTCCAGAAATCCATTCAGGAATGCAGTTTTGACATTCATCTGCCAAATTTCATAATCATAAAATGCGGCAATTGCTAACATGATTCGGACAGACTTAAGCATCGCTACGGGTGAGAAGGTCTCATCGTAGTCAATCCCTTGAACTTGCCGAAAACCTTTTGCGACAAGTCGAGCTTTGTAGACAGTAATATTACCGTCAGCGTCAGTCTTCTTCTTGAAGATCCATTTATTCTCAATTGCTTGCCGATCATCGGGCAAGTCAACCAAAGTCCATACTTTGTTCTCATACATGGATCCCATCTCAGATTTCATGGCTTCAAGCCATTTTGCGGAATCTGGGCTCACCATCGCTTCTTCATAGTTCGTAGGTTCATCATGATCTAGTAGCATGACTTCCAGAACAGGATTACCGTACCACTCTGGTGCATCGGCGGCACCAGGTGTATTCATGTGTATTCATGTGAATACCCAAGATTTGGCCTAAAAATATATGTTTTATTTAGCAGCCCGCAAGCCACAAGCCCACAGCGGCACAGCCCATCGGGCGGAAGCTACCGCGCGTGCGCAGTCGTTCCCCAGCCCCCGACTCGTTCAACCCGAATTGACCGTTCCCGAAGCCCCCACTCGGCCGTTCCTCAAGCACCCAACCTAACCTAGCGCCTGCTACTGCAGCGGCGGCGGCGGCCAGTACCAACCGCAGGCAGCAGCGCGACAAGCGGAGCCGCTGAACGGGCGACCTGCGGACCAGGTTATATTCTCCTCTTCTCCTAGTCAGTGTTGCTCCTAGTTCTAGTGTTTCAAAATTCAGATTCAGTCAGCTCATGAGTAGGTTCTGCTTTTCTTTTTTTCCTTGAATCGAGTAGTTTCTGCTCTTGAACTGAACTAATGAGTCGAGGATGGGAGCAGCTGGATGGGAGATGTTTTCTAGTGCATACATGTTCCCAGTTACTGTTTCGTTACTACACAACTATTCTGAATCATATTTCACATGGTGTATCATTAATACAGTCAGCGTGACTGCCGGTTTAAAATGCAAATAACTTTACTAAGCTAGTAAGCTGGCTCTGGGATAAATTTTGTCTAAAGTGTCTTTGTTGTATTTCCATAGCATGAATTTAATGTTTTTATAGCCTGCAGCTATTCTTTAGCAGCTATCATTTAACACTCGAGTTACAGAAAAAACAAATATACAGGTAAATCGAGCAGTTATTCCTCTACGAAAAATAAGACTGACAACAGAAATATACAATACATAGTTCTTACTTGCATATTTGTAGTTTGGTGGAACAACCAGGTTGCTATTTGCTAGTACATGTATGCACTAGAACGACCAGGTTGCTATTTGCTAGTACATGTATGCACCTGAACCAATTTGCTAGAATGACCAACTTAGTAGATTACTAGATTGCTGATCTATTTTTTCTGATCTTGTATCACAGATGAAGAAGAAGGGTGTTAGCATTGTTGCATTGTGGGAAAGAGCTTCCAAGGCAAATAAAAGAACTTCGACATCTACACCAAATCCTCCTGATGTTGAAGTTGAGAGCAGTATCATTCCTCCTACTATTGAGAGCAATCTGCAACTGGCACTTGTGCAAGATCATGAACCTGATGATGGATACACAGAACCTAAGAGTGCAGCTGGCTCCCCAACCCCAATTGTAGAAGATGATGAAGCAAATGATGAAGTTCAGTTTGAAGTAGATTTGGAAGCACTTGAGTCTGATCCTGGGAAACGGATCCCCATCTCTAGGTACAATGTCAATGACCAGGATAAAGTTAGAAGGAGATACATCGAGTTGGGGGCATGTCAACCAAAGAAACATAATTTTGAGTATAGAGATATAAGTGGATTACAGCGTCGCTTTTCTCCTTCTTGGTTTAAGGATTACAAGTGGCTTGAGTATAGTGTGGACAAACAAGCCGCTTTCTGCTTCGTTTGCTATTTGTTCAAGGATAAAACAAGATGTCCCGGTGGAGATGATTTTGTGAAGAAGGGATTTAATAACTGGAACATGAAGTTGAGATTGAAGAAACATGAAGGTGAGGTTTGTAGTGCTCATGCTGAAGCTCAAGAGAAGTATGATAGGTTCACTACACCACAAACATCAATTCGGGAGTCTATTGCTTCAAACACCTCACAATACAAGGCTTTGTATAAACAACGTTTGACATGGACACTCAAGTGTGTGAGATTTCTGTTGCGCCAAGGCTTGGCATTTAGAGGACATGATGAAAGTGAAGACTCACTAAATAAAGGAAATTTCCTTGAGCTTCTAAATTGGCTAGCAGGAAATTTTGAAGAGGTTGACAGGGTTGTTCTCAAGAATGCTCCACAGAACTGCAGGATGACTCACCATGATATACAGCAGGAGGTGATAAAATGTTGTGCACAAGAGACTACTAAACTAGTCATTGAGGAACTTGATGGTGGTCATTTTGCAATACTTGCAGATGAGTCTAGTGATGTTTATCAAAATGAACAGTTGGCTGTTTGCTTGCGTTATGTTGATAAGAAAGGAAGGGCGGTTGTAAGATTTCTTGGTCTTGCTCATGTTGAAGATACTACCTCTTTGACACTAAAAGCTGCAATTCAGAAAATGCTTATGGACTACAATTTGACCTTTGCAATGGTTCGTGGGCAAGGATATGATGGAGCTAGTAACATGAGAGGTAATGCTAATGGCCTGAAAAAACTGATTATGGATGAGTCCCCTTCTGCCTACTATGTTCATTGTTTTGCCCATCAACTACAGTTAACTCTTGTTGCTGTTGCTAAGGAGAGTGGTGATTGTACTTGGTTCTTTCAGCAGCTTGCACACTTGTTAAATGCTCTTGGCATGTCTTGTAAAAAGATGAGAATGCTTCGGATAGCTCAGGCTGAAGAACTCATTGATGCATTGGAATTGGAAGAAGTAGAAACAGGGAGTGGGCTGAATCAGGAAATGGGTTTGGGAAGGCCATGTGATACACGTTGGAGCTCTCACTTCAAAACTGTGAACCGTGTCATCTCTATGTATGGTACACTACGACGAGTCCTTCGCAAGATTGGAGACACTAGTAGAAAAGGGGGCTTTGGTCCAGGCCGGGTAACCCCATTAGTCCCGGTTCAGTCCAGAACCGGGACCAATGGGGGCATTGGTCCCGGTTCGTGAGCCCAGGGGGCCGGCCGGGCCACGTGGGCCATTGGTCCCGGTTCATCTAGACCTTTTGGTCCCGGTTGGTGGGATGAACCGGGACCAATGGGCCTCGCTCCTGGCCCACAACCATTGGTCCCGGTTCGTGCCACAAACCGGGACTAAAGATTAGACCTTTAGTCCCGGTTTGAGGCACGAACCGGGACTAATGGGGATGAGACCTTTAGTCCCGGTTCGTGCCACGAACCGGTACTAAAGGTCCCATTTTCAAACTATACCCCCCCCCCGGTGGATCGCCTTTTCAGTTTTAAAAAAAATAAAAGAAAATGATGGAAATGTCAAAAAAATAAAAGAAAATAAGTTTCCCATGTGATATGTGGTCTAGTTGTTCGGAAAATTTGCAAATGTGAATTTTGACTTTATTTGCAAAATCTCTCTGAAATTTGTAAAAATGGGCATAACTTTTGCATACTAACTCGGATGAAAAAGTTTTTTATATGAAAAATCATCTACTCGAAAAGTTACATCCAAATTTAACCGGGGGATCCCCGTTAAACATTTTCAAAATCCTCAAAAACCTAATAGAAAAAAGTTACGGGGCTTTTAAGATCTAGAGTGAAAAAAATCGAAAAAAATTCAAACTGTGGGCAAACTGTGGTCAAACTAATTATTCTAGAATATTAGTGTTACTAAATAATTATTTCAGTTATTTCAATTTTGGTCAAATCTGGTCAAACTGTGGTCAAACTAATTATTCAAGAAATATTAGTGTTACTAAATAATTATTGTTTTTTAAAACAATAGTTTCAAAATAAAACTATGAAATGTGTCACTTCATGCTCAAGCAAAATTCCTGAAGGTTAATAGGATTGACATCTTAGTATTGTCAGGAAAACAACAAGTGCAGACTTGGAACGAGGGAGAATAGAACCCGGAAGTTAAGCGTGCTCAGGCTGGGGGAGTGGGAGGATGGGTGACCGTTCGGGAAGTTAGATGATTTGGAATGATGAGGGGTGATTAGAGGATAAATTGAGAAGTGATGAGGGGTGGTGGTTACAGACTAGAGGTTAAAATAATTTAGAAATTTGAAAATAAAAAAAATTCAAAAAAAATTTCAAAAAAAATCATAAAATTTCCTTTAGTCCCGGTTGGTGTTACCAACCGGGACTAAAGGTGGAGCTCCACGTGGCCGCGCCCTTTAGTCCCGGTTCTGGATTGAACCGGGACTAAAGGGAGAGGCATTAGTACCGACATTTTAGTCCCGGTTTCAGAACCGGGACTAAAGGCCCTTTTTCTACTAGTGAGATGAGTACCATGGTGCGGAGGCACAAGCAGCTCTATCCATAGAGAAAATATTTCGATCATTTGAGTTTGTTTTCATGGCACACTTGATGCAAGAAATATTTGGATACACAGATGAGTTGTGTAGAGCTTTGCAAAAGCAAGACGAAGATATTGTTCATGCTATTGAGCTTGTTGGTGACACAAAGTATTACTTGGAAGCTTTGAGAACCGATGCTGGATGGGATGATTTTCTCACAAAGGTCACATCTTTTTGTACAAAGCATAAGATCAAAGTTGTTGATATTGAGGGTCCTTACTTTCCCGTTGGTCGGCCTAGAAGAGGTTTATGTAATGGTGTGAACAATTACCACCGCTTCAAGGTTGATATGTTTGTGGGTGTCATTGATAGGAAAATCAGTGAGCTGAATGGCAGATTCGATGAGGTAAACACGGAACTACTTTCTTGCATGGCAGCTTTCTGTCCACTTCATTTATTTGCTGCTTATGACCAAGAGAAGTTGGTTAGGCTTGCTACAAAGTTTTATGCTTCTGATTTTACAAGTGATGAATTGGCAAGACTTCCATGGCAACTAAACATGTATGTTACTAATGTGCGTAGAGATGAAAGGTTTCAAAATCTGAAAAATCTGTGTCAGCTTTCAGTTATGCTTGTTGAGACAAACAAGCATGAACAATATCATATTGTTTACAAGCTTCTTAAGTTGGTATTGATTCTGCCAGTAGCTACTGCTAGTGTTGAAAGGGTATTCTCTTCAATGAGCTATGTGAAGAATAAGCTAAGGAACAAAATGGGTGATGAATATTTGAACAATTGCTTGGTTACATTTGTTGAGAGAGAATTTTTCGATCAAGTGAAGGATGAAGATGTCATCAATCTCTTCCAAAAAGGCGACCGCAAAGTTATATTGTAAGAAGGATATCATCACTTTATCAATCAAAAGGTTCTTATGTATTCATGTCGTTATGGTCTGATACATTGAAATATTACTATTGCAGTTATGCTAGTGTTGTTTTGTTCATATATTGCTAGTGTTGTGTTGTTTGGTTCATATACTACATTTAGAGCCAAAAAAATTTGGATGAATACCCAGCCTTCATTTCCTGGCGCCGCCACTGCTCTGGTGCGGATCTCACTCTGGTTGATCTACGAGGTTCAGTAGTATCTTGTTCTGAAGTTTCATGATTATCATCATTAGCTTCCTCACTAACTGGTGTAGGTGTCACTGAAAAAGTTTTCTGTGATGCACTACTTTTCAATAAGGGAGCAGGTACAGTTACCTCGTCAAGTTCTACTTTCCTCCCACTCACTTCTTTCGAGAGAAACTCCTTCTCTAGAAAGTTTCCGAATTTAGCAACAAAAGTCTTGCCTTCGAATCTGTGATAGAAGGTGTATCCAATAGTTTCCTTTGGATATCCTATGAAGACACATTTCTCCGATTTGGGTTCGAGCTTATCAGGTTGAAGTTTTTTCACATAAGCATCGCAGCCCCAAACTTTCAGAAACGACAACTTTGGTTTCTTTCTAAACCACAGTTCATAAGGCGTCATCTCAACGGATTTTGATGGTGCCCTATTTAACGTGAATGCGCCGTCTCTAGAGCGTATCCCCAAAACGATAGCGGTAAATCAGTAAGAGACATCATAGATCGCACCATATCTAGTAAAGTACGATTACGACGTTCGGACACACCATTACGCTGTGGTGTTCCGGGTGGCGTGGGTTACGAAACTATTCCGCATTGTTTCAAATGTACACCAAACTCATAACTCAAATATTCTCCTCCACGATCATATCGTAGAAACTTTATTTTCTTGTTACGATGATTTTCAACTTCACTCTGAAATTCTTTAAACTTTTCAAACGTTTCAAACTTATGTTTCATTAAGTAGATATACCCATATCTGCTTAAGTCATCTGTGAAGGTGAGAAAATAACGATATCCGTCGCGAGCCTCAATATTCATCGGACCACATACATCTGTATGTATGATTTCCAACAAATCTGTTGCTCTCTCCATAGTACCGGAGAACGGAGTTTTAGTCATCTTGCCCATGAGGCATGGTTCGCAAGTACCAAGTGATTCATAATCAAGTGGTTCCAAAAGTCCATCAGTATGGAGTTTCTTCATGCGCTTTACACCGATATGACCTAAACGGCAGTGCCACAAATAAGTTGCACTATCATTATCAACTCTGCATCTTTTGGCTTCAACACTATGAATATGTGTGTCACTACTATCGAGATTCAACAAAAATAGACCACTCTTTAAGGGTGCATGACCATAAAAGATATTACTCATATAAATAGAACAACCATTATTCTCAGATTTAAATGAATAACCGTCTCGCATCAAACAAGATCCAGATATAATGTTCATGCTTAACGCTGGCACCAAATAATAATTATTTAGGTCTAATATTAATCCCGAAGATAGATGTAGAGGTAGCGTGCCGATTGCGATCACATCGACTTTGGAACCGTTTTTTCCACGCGCATCGTCACCTCGTCCTTAGCCAATCTTCGCTTAATCCGTAGTCCCTATTTCGAGTTGCAAATATTAGCAACAGAACCAGTATCAAATACCCAGGTGCTACTGTGAGCATTAGTAAGGTACACATCAATAACATGTATATCACATATACCTTTGTTCACCTTGCCATCCTTCTTATCCGCCAAATACTTGGGGCAGTTCCGCTTCCAGTGACCAGTCTGCTTGCAGTAGAAGCACTCAGTTTCAGGCTTAGGTCCAAGTTTGGGTTTCTTCTCTTGAGTAGCAACTTGCTTGCCGTTCTTTTTGAAGTTCCCTTTCTTCTTCCCTTTGCCCTTTTTCTTGAAACTACTGGTCTTGTTGACCATCAACACTTGATGCTCCTTTTTGATTTCTACCTCTGCAGCTTTCAGCATTGCGAAGAGCTCGGGAATAGTCTTATTCATCCCTTGCATATTATAGTTCATCACGAAGCTCTTGTAGCTTGGTGGCAGTGATTGGAGAATTCTGTCAATGACGCAATCATCTGGAAGATTAACTCCCAATTGAATCAAGTGATTATTATACCCAGACATTTTGAGTATATGCTCATTGACAGAACTGTTCTCCTCCATCTTGCAGCTATAGAACTTATTGGAGACTTCATATCTCTCAATCCGGGCATTTGCTTGAAATATTAACTTCAACTCCTGGAACATCTCATATGCTCCATGATGTTCAAAACGTCGTTGAATTCCCGATTCTAAGCCGTAAAGCATGGCACACTGAACTATCGAGTAGTCATCAGCTTTGCTCTGCCAAACGTTCATAACATCTGGTGTTGCTCCAGCAGCAGGCCTGGCACCCAGCGGTGTTTCCAGGACGTAATTCTTCTGTGCAGCAATGAGGATAATCCTCAAGTTACGGACCCAGTCCGTGTAATTGCTACCATCATCTTTCAACTTTGCTTTCTCAAGGAACGCATTAAAATTCAACGGAACAACAGCACGAGCCATCTATCTACAATCAAGCATAAACAAGCAAGATACTATCAGGTACTAAGTTTCATGATAAATTTAGGTTCAATTAATTTACTTAAAGAACTCCCACTTAGATAGACATCCCTCTAATCCTCTAAGTGATTACGTGATCCAAATCAACTAAACCATGTCCGATCATCACGTGAGATGGAGTAGTTTCATTGGTGAACATCACTATGTTGATCATATCTACTATATGATTCACGCTCGACCTTTCGGTCTCCGTGTTCCGAGGCCATATCTGTATATGATTGGCTCGTCAAGTATAACCTGAGTATTCCGCGTGTGCAACTGTTTTGCACCCGTTGTATTTGAACGTAGAGCCTATCACACCCGATCATCACGTGGTGTCTCAGCACGAAGAACTTTCGCAACGGTGCATACTCAGGGAGAACACTTCTTGATAATTAGTGAGAGATCATCTTATAATGCTACCGTCAATCAAAGCAAGATAAGATGCATAAAAGATAAACATCACATGCAATCAATATAAGTGATATGATATGGCCATCATCATATTGTGCTTGTGATCTCCATCTTCAAAGCACCGTCGTGATCACCATCGTCACCGGCGCGACACCTTGATCTCCATCGTAGCATCGTTGTCGTCTCGCCAATCTTATGCTTCCACGACTATCGCTACCGCTTAGTGATAAAGTAAAGCATTACAGCGCGATTGCATTGCATACAATAAAGCGACAACCATATGGCTCCTGCCAGTTGCCGATAACTCGGTTACAAAACATGATCATCTCATACAATAAAATTTAGCATCATGTCTTGACCATATCACATCACAATATGCCCTGCAAAAACAAGTTAGACGTCCTCTACTTTGTTGTTGCAAGTTTTACGTGGCTGCTACGGGCTTAAGCAAGAACCAATCTTACCTACGCATCAAAACCACAACGATAGTTTGTCAAGTTGGTGTTGTTTTAACCTTCGCAAGGACCGGGCATAGCCACACTCGGTTCAACTAAAGTTGGAGAAACTGTCACCCGCAAGCCACCTATGTGCAAAGCACATCGGGAGAACCGGTCTCGCGTAAGCGTACGCGTAATGTCGGTCCGGGCCGCTTCGTCCAACAATACCGCCGAATCAAAGTATGACATGCTGGTAAGCAGTATGACTTATATCGCCCACAACTCACTTGTGTTCTACTCGTGCATATAACATCAACATATAAAACCTAGACTCGGATGCCACTGTTGGGGAACGTAGTAATTTCAAAAAAATTCCTACGCACACGCAAGATCATGGTGATGCATAGAAACGAGAGGGGAGAGTGTGATCTACGTACCCTTGTAGATCGACAACGGAAGCGTTTGGTTGATGTAGTCGTACGTCTCCACGGCCCGACCGATCAAGCACCGAAACTACGGCACCTCCGAGTTCTAGCACACGTTCAGCTCAATGACGATCCCGGGACTCCGATCCAGCAAAGTGTCGGGGAAGAGTTCCGTCAGCACGACGGCGTGGTGACGATCTTGATGCACTACCGTCGCAGGGCTTCGCCTAAGCACCGCTACAATATTATCGAGGACTATGGTGGAAGGGGGCACCGCACACGGCTAAGAATATGATCACGTGGATCAACTTGTGTGTCTAGGGATGCCCCCTGCCCCCGTATATAAAGGAGCAAGGGGAGGAGGCCGGCCGGCCCTATAGGCGCGCCAAGGAGGAGTCCTCCTCCTAGTAGGAGTAGGACTCCTACTAGGAGGGGGAAGGAAGTGGGAGGGAGAGGGAAAGGGGGGCGCCGCCCCCCCTCTCCTAGTCCAATTCGGACCAGGGGGGAGGAGGCGCGCGGCCCACCTTTGGCTGCCCCTCTCTCTTTCCACTAAGGCCCATATGGCCCATTACTTCTCCCGGGGGGGGGGGTTCCGGTAACCCTCCGGCTCTCCGGTTTTCTCCGAAATCACCCGGAACACTTCCGGTGTCCGAATATAGCCGTCCAATATATCAATCTTTGTGTCTCAACCATTTCGAGACTCCTCGTCATGTCCGTGATCACATCCGGGACTCCGAACTAACTTTGGTACATCAAAACTCATAAATTCACAATAAAACTGTCATCGAAACCTTAAGCGTGCGGACCCTACGGGTTCGAGAACAATGTAGACATGACCGAGACACGTCTCCGGTCAATAACCAATAGCGGAACCTGGATGCTCATATTGGCTCCTACATATTCTACGAAGATCTTTATCGGTCAGACCGCATAACAACATACGTTGTTTCCTTTGTCATCGGTATGTTACTTGCCCGAGATTCGATCGTCGGTATCTCAATACCTAGTTCAATCTCGTTACCAGCAAGTCTCTTTACTCATTCCGTAATACATCATCTCGCAACTAACTCATTAGTTGCAATGCTTGCAAGGCTTATGTGATGTGCATTACCGAGAGGGCCCAGAGATACCTCTCCGACAATCGGAGTGACAAATCCTAATCTCGAAATACGCCAACCCAACATGCACCTTTGGAGACACCTGTAGAGCACCTTTATAATCACCCATTTACGTTGTGACGTTTGGTAGCACACAAAGTGTTCCTCCGGCAAACGGGAGTTGCATAATCTCATAGTCATAGGAACATGTATAAGTCATGAAGAAAGCAATAGCAACATACTAAACGATCGGGTGCTAAGCTAATGGAATGGGTCATGTCAATCAGATCATTCACCTAATGATGTGATCCCGTTAATCAAATAACAACTCTTTGTTCATGGTTAGGAAACATAACCATCTTTGATTAACGAGCTAGTCAAGTAGAGGCATACTAGTGACACTCTGTTTGTCTATGTATTCACACATGTATTATGTTTCCGGTTAATACAATTCTAGCATGAATAATAAACATTTATCATGATATAAGGAAATAAATAATAACTTTATTATTGCCTCTAGGGCATATTTCCTTCAAAAAATCCTCGCCAAAGATGAAGACCAGGGGGCCCACACCCTGTCCACGAGGGTGGGGGGCGCGCCCCCTACCTCGTGGGCCCCCTGGAGACCTCCCGACTCCAGCTCCAACTCTATATATCTGCTTTCGAGGAGAAAAAATAGGAGAGAAGAAATCATCGCGTTACGATACGGAGCCGCCGCCAAGCCCTAAAACCTCTCGGGAGGGCTAATCTGGAGTCCGTTCAGGGCTCCGGAGAGGGGAATCCGTCGCCATCGTCATCACCAACCATCCTCCATCACCAATTTCATGATGCTCACCGCCGTGCGTGAGTAATTCCATCATAGGCTTGCTGGACGGTGATGGGTTGGATGAGATTTATCATGTAATCGAGTTAGTTTTGTTAGGGTTTGATCCCTAGTATCCACTATGTTCTGAGATTGATGGTGTTATGACTTTGCTATGCTTAATGCTTGTCACTAGGGCCCGAGTGCCATGATTTCAGATCTGAACCTATTATGTTTTCATCAATATATGAGAGTTCTTGATCCTATCTTGCAAGTCTATAGTCACCTATTATGTGTTATGATCCGTTAACCCCGAAGTGACAATAATCGGGATACTTACTGGTGATGACCGTAGTTTGAGGAGTTCATGTATTCAGCTAATGCTTTGTTCCGGTTCTCTATTAAAAGGAGGCCTTAATATCCCTTAGTTTCCATTAGGACCCCGCTACCACGGGAGGGTAGGACAAAAGATGTCATGCAAGTTCTTTTCCATAAGCACGTATGACTATATTCGAAATACATGCCTACATTACATTGATGAATTGAAGCTAGTTCTGTATCACCCTATGTTATGACTGTTACATGATGAAACCACATCCGGCATAATTATCCATCACTGATCCGATGCCTACGAGCTTTCCATATATTGGTTTACGCTTATTTACTTTCCCGTTGCTATTGTTACAATCACTACAAAATACCAAAAACATTACTTTGCTTTCGTTACTCTTTTGTTACCGTTACCATCACTATCATATTATTTGCTACTAAACACTTTGCTGCAGATACTAAGTTTCCAGGTGTGGTTGAATTGACAACTCAGCTGCTAATACTTGAGAATATTCTTTGACTCCCCTTGTGTCGAATCAATAAATTTAGATTGAATATTCTATCCTCGAAAGCTGTTGCGATCCCCTATACTTGTGGGTTATCACTTTCCCTTTATGCCAAGCGGCGGTCGATACGTGGAGACATTCTTTGTTTGATTTCCATATGTCACGGTGTGTCTGGGCTCTGGCCGATGAGGAATTGACAGAAGTAATGATCTCAAACCGAACCGAGGATGCTCGACTTTGGATGTTCTGGCTACTGGACACTTTAACAGAGCAGGAAGTTGTTCATATTTTGATCACTATGTGGGCCATATGGTGGGCACGACGACGTGCTATCCATGACGAGCAGTACCAAAGCCCCCTGGGCACTTCGGTCTTCATCAAAAAAATTCTAGTGGATCTTGATTGTACGACTGTGCACAAGTCACGCCCGAGGAGGGACTTGCATGTGAAGCCCAAGGACCTGCATGTAACAACAGAAAATTCGAGGACTAGAGCGACACCATCAGTTTGGCTTCCCCCAACCGACGAAGAAGCGAAGCTAAATGCAGATGGAGGCGTGTCTAGATCTGGTAGGAGGGGCGCAGCAGTTGTGGTCTGCCGTGACAGAGCATGAGTTTTTTCGGGAGCTTCAGCAAGAGTTTTCGAGGGTCTCACAGATCCGCCCTCGTTGGAAGCCCAATCATGCAATGAAGCCCTTGCTTTGGCGATGGATCTCAATCTCAACTCTATATGCGTGGCTTCGGATTGTGCTGCCGTGATTTCCATGATAGGCTCGGATGTTCCTTGCCAGTTCACTTCGGTTTTGAGTGAGATAAACCATAGGGCTAGTTTTTTTTCCTAATATATGTTTTGTTCATGAGAATAGGAAGCATAATTTTGAAGCGCATGCTCTTGCAAAAGCTGCGGTTTCTTTATCTCCCGGACGCCACCTGTGGCTTGTTAATACGCCCGACATCATATGTATTCCTATGAACATCCAGATTTAATAAAGGTTACAAATGTTCAAAAAAAAAGTTATGGCTTGGAGGCCACGGCGGCGGCAATGGCTAGTGCTGCCTGATGATTACCATCAATATGAATGTAGATGGCATTGTAGCACACAAAGGCTAGTGTAGTGAGCGTGGTATGCCGAGATGTTGCAGGCAAATTCTTTGGCCTTGATTTCTCCTGTAAACAAAGCGATGGCGGCAATCAAAAGAACGTTGGAGCAATGGCTCCTCACCGGGGTGGATGCAATTCCCCACCTAATGTGGGGAATACGGGGCAAACGCGACCCTCCTGGCGAGAGCGCCCTGCTATATGGGCCAGCCTATTCCTGGTTTTGGAAGGTTAACCTTGCATGAACCGTTTTTTCTTCTTCTTCTTTTTGTTTTTTCTTTCTGGTTTCTTGGTTTTTTATTTTCTTTATCCTATTTTCCGTTTCCTTTTTTATTTTAAAATTTCGTGAAATTCTTTCAAATATGTGATCATTTTTCAAAATTTGAGAACATTTTCCAATTCATGAACATTTTGCAAATCCGGGAACACGATTAAAATTTGTGAACATTTCTAAATTACGAGAATAAAACCAAATTCAAGAAATTGTTTGAAACCCGAGAACAATTTTAAAATTCTTGAGAACTTTTTTAATAGAAGAACACTTTTAAAATTCATGAACCTTTTTTGAAATCTGGGAACATGTTTTTCATATTGTGATTTTTTTGAAACCCTAAACATTCATTCAAATTTGTGATTTTTTTAAATAACTTCATGAACATTTTTTGAAGTTAAAAAAGAAGAAGAAATGAAAGAAAACAAGAAACAAAAGAAGGGGGCCCACCCCCACATGGGTCATCCCAAAACCGTGTGGCAGGGTGCGAGTTTGCTCGTCCACACCGCCCTATGCGGGGAACAGGAGGTCTCCCATGCGGTGTCAGTTGTTTGGAGCCCCCTTTCAGGGACTTGTTGTGAGATATAGACCCACCTTTTTGCATTTTTATTTTTCTTCTTTGCCTTTTATTATTTTTAATTTCGTGAACTTCTTTCAAATATGTGATCATTTTTCAAAATTTGAGAACATTTTCCAATTCGTGAACATCTTGGAAACCTGGGACATTATTCAAATTTGTGAACATTTCTGAATTACAAGAATAAAACCAAATTCGAGAACTTTTTTGAAACCCGGAAACAATTTTCAAATTGTTGAGCAAATTTTAATATAAGAACATTTTTAAAATTCATGAACCTTTTTCGAAATTTGGGAACATGTTTTTCAAATTGTGATTTTTTATGAAACCCTAAACATTTATTCAAGTTTTTGAACATTTTTTGAAGTTACAAAAATAAGAAGAAATGAAAGGAAACAAGAAACAAAAGAGGGTTGCTCCACCCCCAAATGGATCAGCCCAAAACCGTGCGGCAGGGTGTGAGTTTGCTCGCCCACGCCGCCCTATGTGGGGAACATGAGGTCTCCCTTGCGGTGTCCCCCTTTCGAGGACTTGTTGTGAGATATAGACCCACCTTTTCGCCTTTTTATTTTTCTTCTTTGCCTTTGGGCGCCTCTTCTCTCTTTATCCCTGGCCTTTTTGGTTGGTTGTAAATTACTGCTCCCTACTATCAATATGAAAAGCCAACAATTTTTGGATCTTTCAAAAAATATCCTTTAGGCTAGGCTCCTCAAAGCTCTTTGCATGCATCAAAACTCTTTCTTTGGCAAAAGATCTGCTTCTTAAGAAAGTAGCTATTTGCGAGTGACTCTTTGGAAGTCATCAACAATCTTGAGAGCAGAGCTTTCCGCTCATATTTTATGGTGGTGAAAGGGTGAATTTAGAGAGTCAAATTTCAGGGCACATAACCTTGCAAAGCAGGCCTGTCACGTGGTCGCCATGTTTGGCTCCTATTCACCACCTCCTCTCAGATTGTGTGTATTTTATAGAGTTAATATCACTAGGAGTCATAGAACTCGCATTGGATGTTCAGTTTGGTGCTACAACTTTGAAAATACTGATTTATGGTCACCTAACTTGACGCAAACGTGTAGATACAGTCACAACAACGCGTATGCGGAAGCATCTATGTGTACGGCCCCACCAGTCAGTGAGTACATGATGCATTCTTGCAAAGGAGACCCTTGTATTTATTATTTGTAGAAAAAGTTGTGACAAATTTTTGCATGAACCCCCTCACATTTTTATTGTGTGGAAAAGACCGGTTACTGTATTGCTCATAAATGAGCAAAAAAACAACAAAAAAGGGGCGGCAACTCTCAAACCCGGGATAAACAATTAACAAACTACCTACTAAAGGCACTACAACATTGACCTTCTCTGCCTACAATGGGTAACTATATCTATTGAACCAAGCCACATGCAGAGCTTAAACGGGCGGCAGAAACTGCGACTCATTTTACACGTGATATTTTCTTTAAGAGAGCTGTAATAAAGTTAGGTTCAAATATTTGTATGTTATATAAATACAAACGATGATTAGTAAATATTTTTTTAATATAAACCTATGTATTATAAAAAATATTTAAAGTTAATATGGACGTTTAATTTTTTATTAAATAAATATGTCCAATATATCCAAAATTTTAATATATTTAGTTAATACGTATATATAGTTATTACTCATGACTTATATTCATTTTTTTTAAATATTAGACCCGATGAAATATCCATATCAACAGTTTATTGCTTTCTAATTATAACGAAGTTTAACTAAAAAAAATGTCCGTATTTTTATTTAAATGTTTGTATAACTAAAATATATTTTTAAATTTTAATTTTACAAATATTTGTAATATTTTAAATTATTTTTTATTAATTCGTACATATTTAAAAATAATACATGGACAATTTTAAAAGTAAGTTATTTTGTTACTAGGATCATAATTTCCAAAAAAGAATTCGAGGGGTACCATAATTTACAGATTATCTACATTTTTTTAAACAAAGGTTTAAACTGGGCTGCAGTGGCCATAGCCCATCTCAGCTAATGGCCCTCGTGCTCTAAGGAAAGGGATATTGCGTTTTTTTTTTTTGCGAAGTGGATATAAGTAGATATCCTTATGTGGCATTAGGTTCGAACCATGACGCCTTTTATATTAATATATTCAATTTTTGTTTTCTTACTCTTCACTGATAGGTCGGTCCCACCTGAGCTTTTTTGTTTAACTAAAATAAATCCAGGGAGTTATATGATAAATAATTTGACTCCCAATCAATGATAGGTGGGCCAATGCCAGACAAGGCAAGGTGTATGCTCGGATACGGTAGAAAGCATCGTATTTGCATCATACAACAAGTTAGATGACCACAAATCTGTATTTTTAAAGATCTAGCAGCAAACTGAACATTCAGTGCAAGTTCTATGACTTCCAGTGATATTACTTCTATTTTGTATCTGTTTTGGAACAATAATGCAGTCCGGTTGCTAAAAAGCATGCTATGATTTTCAACTTTTTTATTTGATTGTGTTGTCTTATTGCAATGTTGGGGAAATCGAATCTTTCTCAAGGACAAAATAAAATCTTCTGTTGTGTAAAAAAGGTCGAACTAGTTCCCGCGGGTCATGGAGCCAACAACGGCGTACGTCTTCTAAAGATATTAGAGAAACTGCTTCATTTGCTTTCACCACGAGTTTTTTGTGTTTTGTTTTAGTTTCATTTGTTTGCATGTACTTTGTTTGGTTAAAATCAACAGAATTGGCATTTTCTTGGTGAACTTGAAAAATAGGTATTTCATAGTGCTTAGGTCAATGTTTGTTTCTTATCGTCAACTTTGATATAGTTCTTGCCAGTTGCCTAGAAACAACATTGGGCATCGTATGAAGCGGCAAACGACCACACCGTTGTTATTGTAGCCGCAGAAGATGGATTTTTTTTTTGCTTTGGAAAATTGGTATTTGTCGTATTAGTTTCCCACTTCCAACAAAAATGGCAGACAACTTTCAACAAAATAATAAAAAACAAATATTGAAAAGCAGAAGTTTCTTCTTGTGTGTTCATACATATTTCAGCCAAAACAACTGGACTTTTTAACTTTAGTGATTCAAGCTTGAAATTTTTAGCCCAACAACACTAACGGACGTTCAGAAATAGTACTCCCACCGTTCACAAATATAAAATGTTTTGGACATTTTCAATATGAATTGCGTATGGACTGAAAGTAATGAACAAACACACTAAAACCGTGTGTGTACATCCGATTTGTAACAAAAATTAGAGCATCTTATATTTGTGGACTGAGGGAGTAATTTTTTGGCTAATTTTATTCATTGCTTGACGCTACAGAAGAATACGGAGTATGATCAATCATGCGTGCCATGGCAACAAAAACAATCATGCGTACTAGTAATATCATTCATGTGAAAAATAATAATGTATACATATCATGGCAACAATGTAAGGATGGCACACACTGCTAGACATCCAAATCCAAGCCGGCAAACGGGAGGCGTGTGCAAACTGGTCCTGTGCCAATTGGCAACAGAATCGGAAAGGGGCGAGGGAAGGGTGACACCACGCAGGCCGCGGCCATGATTTCGACTTTTGGGTCATCTTTTCACCGCCCGCACGCGCCACCGTCGCGGCATCATTATCATCATCGCTGCTCGCTCCATGCCCAGCCAGCTCCTACCCGTTGCCCGCGCGCTCGATGCCTCCAGGCCCAGGCCGCCGCCGCCCGCCGCAGGCACACACACTGCTGGTACAGCGGGGCGGGAGAAAAGGCCGGGGTTTGCCCGTCCCGACCGTTGGAAGCTGCGCGGCTGCGCCTCCTCCTCTACGGTTGTCGCCGTCCAGAAGAACCAGACGCCGTGTGCCTCCAACTGTGGATGCGATGCACGTAGCACGTACTACAGTCGTGGGAGGTCTCGCCGTTTTTGTCGGTCGCTCCTCGCCCGCGCTGACCGATTCATCGAATCTCACAGGAGAACCTGACACCTTTGAACTCCTTTATCAAATCGGATGCAAAATGAGCCCTGACAATCGGGCTGCGAAGCCCTGACACTAGGTTCATGATGCTGAGAAATGCACTGGTTTCTTGGTTACCTGTCAACGGCGCTTTGCGAGAGCAAGCAAAGCAAAGCAATCTTGCCATTTGCCGACGGCCGAGCACGTTCCCAAAGGCCAAAGCCAAATCGGTTACGGCCGGCACCCGGCAGCGAACATGCGCTGCGCATACGTACATATGCATGCACGAAAACAGAGTGAAAAACAATTCGCTCACGCCGCGTCGGTGCCAAATGTCGGGGACAGAGGTCATGGAGGGAGGAAAGCGAGCTGCCCGTGAGCATTTTGTTCCATGGCGCCGGTCGAGCCTTCATTTCATCACCCAAATGGACACGCAGCACATGACGTGACGAGGCCCGAGTGATGATCATGAACGAAACGAACCAACGCCTGGCGGGCGGGCCCTGGCCGGCAATGCATGCACCCCCACCTCGTGATGCGCGGAACCCACTCGTGCTGATCACTCCGTTATCCCACGCGCAAGCCCCCTCTCAAGCATAGCGCAAGGCCGGACAATTGCCTTCCTCTGGTCTTAGTCCGCCCCACGTGTGGCGGTTGGAGTCCTGTCCGGCGATCGCGGAGGCGGTCACGTTAGGGTGCCGATCTGAGGCTCGGGGAGGATTCGATCTGCTCGTCTCGCTCCAGCGATCACAACCAAACCAATCCTGTTCTCCGTCTCCGTCCCATCCACCAAAGGCCTTCCGTGTGTTCCTAGGGTACACGGTCGTAAAACACAAACCCTAGAGGCGGCGGGGGTGTGAGGCCGGGCGGGAGCGATGGAAGGGGTGGCGGGGCTGATGAAGGGACTGCGACTGTCAGAGGAAGAGAAGAAGGGGGTGAAGATTAGACTGTCAGTGAAGGATAAGGGGAAGAGCGTGGAGTTGCAGGCGGCGGGGAAGGTGGTGTCAGATCGACTAGCGCACGCTGATGCCATCCGGTTGTCGCTGGGTAAGGTGTGGTGCCCCATTAAGGGCATCGATTGCAAAGAAGTGGGGGAGAACCGATTCATATTCACGTTCTACCAAGAGTCGGGGAAGAGGAAGGCGCTTGATAATGGGCCCTGGATGTTTGATAAAGACCTGGTTGTAGTGGAAGATTTTGTGCCCAGAAAGAGAATTGAAGACTATGAGTTTAGTAATATTCCGATATGGGTGAGGGTTTATAATTTACCTCTTGGGATGATGAATGCGGAGTCAGCAGAGGATATTGGAAACTTTGTTGGTCAATTCGTGGAGGCTGATACTGAGGCAGATGGCAATGCTATTGGGAAGTATCTGCGGATCAAGGTACGCATGAGAATAGACAAGCCGATTATGAGGGGCTTCATGTTAGAGGAGGAGGAGGATGATGGAAAGGGGAGGGGCCAAGAGAAAGAAGGGAAGACGACGGAGGAGGAGGAAAGCGGATGGTGTCGCTTTGAATATGAATTCATGCCGGATTTCTGCTACATCTGTGGATTCATTGGGCATGGCGAAAAGGACTGCTCCAAAACCCTGCAGAAGGGTGAGAAGAAGCAGTTTGGACGGTGGTTACGAGCGGACATGAACCAGAGAAGGGGCCCTGTTGAGGATGGAAACTGGAGACCTGGAGGAAGGGTTTTGGGAGGATCGAGGAGTTTTGGGTTCAGCCGATCGGCGGGACGGTCAGGTAGTGGCAGTGACAGTCTATCGTGGCGCAAGGAAGGAACACATGGCTCTGGAAGGAGGGTTCTAAGCGAGGATGAAAAAGGAGAAGATGAGGTCACTAGTCCTTCGAAAACCAAGACTAATGAGAAGAAGGGAGGCACCCCGAGACAGCTTTTGTTGGGCGACGACAGTAAGGGCCTGGAGAAATCAGAGGAGGAAACAAGGGGAGTGAAGGGGGATCTGGAGGCATGGAGCTAGAGAAACAGAAGGCGGTGCAGATGCGAGTTGATAAGGTGGAAGAGAAACAACACGATGGCCACAACAAGCAGAGCAGGAAATTTAAAAGGGTGAGGCGGGAAGATAGAGATGCGGGGGTGGCTAAGGTTGGTAGCATTGAACTGGGAGGAAAGCGAGGAAGGGGGGAGGATACGGAGGATAAGGAGGGCAAGAAGGGGAGAGTAGATATGGAGGTAGAGGAGGAGTAGGAGGGTGTTGAGAAGCAGGAGCTGGTTAACAAAAATAGCACATCGGCCGGGCTGCAAGAGCAGCCCCGCCGGGCACAATGAAAATAATAAGCTAGAACTGCCGGGGCCTCGGGAATGGCCCGGCAGTTCGGAGCCTCCTCGATATGGGGAGGAAGGAGGAGCCCGACATTTTGTTCCTAGCAGAAACTAAAATGACAGTGAAGGAGTTGGAGCGATTCAGGTGGCTTTTGGGCCTAGCAAACATGAGTGCATGGAATGCGGATGGAAGGAGCCGTGGAGTGGCTCTGTTTTGGAGGAGGGGAGTGGAGGTAGGACTGAGATCTTATGGGCGGCGACATATCGATGTGGATGTGACGGAAGATAGTGGAATGATGTGGCGGCTTACTGGGGTGTACGGGGAGTCAGTGTCGGAGAGGAAGGTGGAGACATGGAGGGTATTGAGGGTTCTTGGTCAACAACATCAAGCGGGACGGCCATGGTTATGCGTGGGGGATTTCAACGAAATCCTAGCTAGTGAGGAGAAGTGTGGTGGAGTAGCCAGACCCCAAGTGTGCATGGAGAGGTTTAGGGAGGCTTTGGAAAGTTGTGATCTGACGGACATTGGCTTCTCTGGGGACAAATTTACATGGCGGAATCACAGTAGGGATCTAGCCTCTTATATCTGTGAGCGTTTGGATCGTGCAACAGCGAATGCACAATGGTGCGAGGCCTTCCCAGAATTTTCAGTGCTCAATGGGAACCCGAGGCATTCGGACCATCGGCCGGTGATTGTATGTACTGAAGGAAGTGCTCGGGGTGTGCTTAAGGGTGATAGAAGTTTCCGGTTTCAGGCTTGGTGGCTTCAGGAGGAGGGGTGCAGGGAGGTGGTGAAGGCAGCATGGGAGGAGGGTACCACGGGTGGGGGGGGATGTGAGCCATGGAATGCAAACCATTGCGGGATCATTACGAAGATGGCAGAGGGATGTAGTGGGCAAACTCGAAGGTAGATTGAAGACGGCCAGAAGGGATCTGGAAGAATGCATGTGTGCCCCTATTAGTGGGGAGAAAATACAGGAGGAGGCAGCTTTGAAGTGTGTGGTGGAAGACTTGGAGGAGAAGAAAAATACAAAAGCAAAGCAATATTCCAGGGTCTCTTGGTTAAAGGACAGCAATAGGAACACGCGGTATTTCATGGCGTTCGCCTCGGCCAGGAAGAAGATGAATAGAATCAAGGAGTTGAAGAAGGAGGATGGAACAGTGGTGAAGGAAGGGGAGTAGCTCTCTAACTATGTCTGTTCGTTTTTTCAAGAGCTCTTCACGTCCAACATGGGTAACCGGCTCGATGAGCTGATTGCAAAGGTCGAACCCCGAGTCACAGAGCCCATGCATGCCATTTTAGATGCTGAGTTTACACGGGAGGAGGTGAAGGCGGCCCTTGACCACATTGGTGATCTCAAAGCACCGGGACCAGACGGTATGCCCTTAGTTGTGTATAAACGGCACTGGGACTTCATGGGGGATAAAGTGGTGAGCGAGGTTCTTAGTGTACTGAATGGAGGGCCGATACCAGAAGGGTGGAATGATACAGTGGTGGTGCTCATCCCGAAGGTAAAGAGCCCGAGTCGTATCAAGGATCTCCGCCCGATCAGTCTTTGCAACGTTATCTACAAGCTAGTGTCAAAGGTGATAGCTAACAGACTCAAGATAGTCCTTCCAAATATCATTTCAGAGAACCAAAGCGCATTTGTGCCAGGGAGGCTTATCACAGATAATGTGCTTATTGCGTACAAGATGTCACACTACTTGCTGAACAAGAGGGGAGGGAAGGAAGGGATTGCTGCCGTTAAAGCTGACATGAGCAAAGCTTACGATCGGGTTGAATGGAACTTTTTAGCTGCGATGCTGTGTAAATTGGGCTTCAAACAACATTGGGTTGATCTGATCATGAAGTGTGTAACCTCGGTGAAATACCAGATAAAGGTTAATGGCGCCCTTACCCAGCAGTTCAGTCCGTCGAGAGGGCTGCGGCAGGGAGATCCGGCGTCCCCATATTTATTTGCTATATGTGTAGAGGGCTTGTCAGCTCTCCTTCACGCGGGCGAACGGACTGGCCTGATTAGTGGGATCAAAATTTGCAGCAGGGCCCTGGTGGTGTCACACCTCTTCTTTGCAGATGATTCGATGTTGCTCATGAAGGCAACTCAGGAGGAGGCAGAGGCTATGAGGAACATTCTCGAGCTGTATGAAAACTTTTCGGGGCAATGTATTAACACTGAAAAATCGGGCCGTGATGTTCAGCCCCAATACTTCAGCATGTGACAGAGTTTGAGTGAAAGAGGCCTTGCAGATTGGGAGCGAAAATTGGAATGAGAAATACCTTGGGCTGCCTGTACATGTTGGGAAATCTAAGAGGAAATCCTTTGCTTATCTCAAAGGTGCCATGGCCGGGCGCATGTACGGGTGGTTAGAGAAGTTGATAGCGAAGACGGGGAAAGAAACTTTGGTGAAAGCTGTTGCTCAAGCGATTCCAACTTTTTCCATGTCTTGTTTCTATCTCACTAAATCTTTCTGCCAAGAACTGAGCTCGCTTATGGGGTCCTACTGGTGGAGGCAGCAGGACAAGGAGAACACCATCCACTGGATTAGCTGGGATAAACTAACAAAATCAAAGCCCAAGGTGGATTAGGTTTCAGAGATATGCATGGGTTCAATATTGCTATGTTGTCAAAGCAGATCTGGAGGATGATTGAGCACCCGGACTCTCTTTGTGCCCAAATCCTGAAAGCAAAGTACTTCCCGGACACCCATGTGCTTCAAGAGGAGCCAAAGGATGGCATCTCCTATTCTTGGCGAAGCCTTTTACATGGTTTGCAGCTAGTGCGAGAGGGTTATGTGTGGCGTGTTGGCGACGGCACGAGTATCAAGCTCTGGACTGAGCCTTGGCTGCCGCGGCCGTGGGCGAAGGCAGTTATGACGCCACGAGGGGGGAGCATATTAGAGTATGTCAGTGACCTGATCAGTCCTATAACAGGTAGTTGGGATGAACAACTTGTTCGGGACACCTTCTGGAATGTTGATGCCGAGTGTATCCTGCAAATACCAGTCCGGGAGGGGGTGCAAGACTTCATTGCATGGCAGTTCGACCCCAAAGGCCTATATTCGGTTAAAAGCGCATACAAACTACACACGCAGCTGGAGAGGATGGCAAAAGATGGAGGAGCAGGCAGTAGCACTACAGCGCTGGGTAACTTGGATGTGTGCCAAGATGATTCCTGGAAACGAATTTGGAAGCTCCCCTGCCCCAGGAACGTCCAAATGTTTGCATGGCGTGTTAGACATGAGTCTTTGGCGCTGCGGACAAACTTGGCAAGGAGGGGTGTACCGATTGAAGATACAGCTTGCTTATTCTGTGGACGAGCAGCCGAGGATGGAGCTCACCTATTCATAAAATATAAGGTTGTGAAACAGGTGTGGCGGGACCTGGCCTTGGAAGAAGAAAGGATGAAGATGGAGGAGATAACATCAGTTCATGAGATGATGGATCATTTGTGGAGGATTGATGAGCAGAAAAGAATATGCATTATTACCGCCTGGTGGCTGTGGTGGAGTAACCGGAATAAGCTCAGGGAGGGCGAGCTCCCCTGGTCCGCGGAGGAGGTTGCAAGGCGCACTCGTAGCTACACTTTAGAATACCAACAAGTCTTCTCCAAAAAACCTGAGAAACAGTGTGATGACAAGTGGAGGCCGCCTCAGGAGGACATGATCAAGATAAATGTTGATGGCTCATTTGTGCCAGGTGAACAACACGCAGGTTGGGGTGTAGTGGCGAGAGACTCGGAAGGTACTGTCATTTGTGCTCGCGCAGGTCGTCAGGAGCATGTAGGAGACCCTTTCGGTGCAGAGGTCAATGCCATGGCTCACGGTGTTGCACTGGTGGCGGAACTTGGTATGTTGAGGGTGATCTTCGAGACCGATTCCTAGCTTGTTGCGGATGCAATGGACCTGAGAAGGGCAGACTCGTCGGCTTACTCGGCTGTCATCGAAGATATCAAACTACAGCTGAAACTTTGGTTTTCTCATCATGTAATAGTGTCATGTAGGAGAGGGGCAAATTCTGTTGCCCACGAACTTGCTAGTTTGGGTCGCTTGTGCGAGGCTGATCACTCGATGCAGTGGGACTATGATGTACCTGCCACGCTTGTGGCTTCTGTCCAGGGCGATTTGCCTGGACACCGTTAATGTTAAAGCTATGCTTTACTTCAAAAAAAAGGCAAAACTATTTTTATGGTGATTACAAAAACAAATTAATGGTGTTTTTATTACTTCCTCTCTCTCTCTCAGTTACAAGGCGTGCGCGCGTACCCCTAGGTCGTCAACTTAACTAACCTAATAAAAGTCATATATTACAAAAGATATACTACCATTATAAACTTCAGATGTTCTATTTCCAAATAGTATAATTTTTGTGTTATATAGTTTATATTATGGTGATAAAATTGGCAATCTAGGGGTACGCGCACGCCTTGTAAACTGAAACGGAGGGAGTAGGAACATAGATTCTGTTGTGCAGAAGAACATGTTGGAATGTCGGTCAGTTGACCTGCAGTTTTTTTTGGCGGGGAGTTGACCTACGCTTATTTGTGGAGAATTATCGGAACTGCTCGCCAGGTGCCCCCGGGAAGACATAATGCTCAGGACATATATACTTTGGAGAAATTTCATACCCTCCGGAGAATAAAGAATTTTGGATAATTCCATTATTGTTTTTCTTGAGTTGATGTTTCCATTATATTTAGAAATATGTTTTTACATACCTTATATGGTTTGTGGGACTGAGCACATGACTTTTCGTATGATCAATGTTGTGTGCAACTTCAAAAGAAGACTCTCATTCAATACAACATCATTGTAATTTCATTTGAAGGACAACTATACCATGCACCCAGTCCTTAAAAAAACATGGTTATTTTTGTGGCACAACCAAACATCATCCATTATACATTCATGTATAGTGCTACAGTCATCATCTTGACCTGGATCTTGGGATAATTGTGCCACCCATGACTCCCCTAACTCATTGTGGTGTACTCCGGAGCTAGCCCATGGCGTGCAACCACCAAAACTATAATCGAGTGTGGCATCCATCAAGGCCACGACTGGAATGGAGCAACCGTTCTAACCATCTCCAAAGGGGATGAGACTTGCCAACAGGGGTATCAAAGCGAAACCTAATAGATGTCTATATAAAGAGATTATATGATGCACTAAAATTTGTCTAAGAATATACTATTATTTTATAAGAAGTTTGCAAGTAATAATGCTCAGATATTAGAAGGACCGTCCATATCATAGTTGTCTATATCTTTTGGTAAAGACTAGTCATTTTTTGTCGAACATGAGATCTTTGTGCAACGTCTCTTCACGTACATACACCATCACGTGCACGGACCACATGGATGTGCCCTCCTCAACATGTTGATGCAATCATTATCTTTTCGTTATATCAAAATTAGTGTTTTCTAACTTCATGGAATGTTATATCTCCATACAATGTCCTTGTTTGGTTTTTGGTGATACAAGATGAGAGCATGTACATACACCATCACACACAAGCACTTTGCGGACCTCCCCCCATCCCCCCACCCTTCACTTTTTTTGAACACCCCCAACCCTTGTTAACGTTAACGAGATGATGTAAATATCATTTTTAGACTATTTCAAAATTAATGCTTTTCAACCATTTTTTGTGGAACGTCATATCATCAGGCAATGTTTCTTTCTGTTTCTGCAATTACAAAACGCAAACCCAGGCATACACCTTCACACACATGGCGCACGCAAATGCAACCCCATCATCAGGGGGTGCAAATTTTATCCTTTAAATCGCACTGAATTAATAATTTCTAACCATACCGCAGAAAGAACACGCTAAATTAATACAAATTATTACTAAACTAGTAAATATCATGAAAATACAACGTCTATCAAAATCACACATTTACATATTTCTTCGCTATGCTTGAATTCCTTAACCTGAAATTTAATAATATATGAAAAACAATAAGTGACATTTGATATAGGGAACAAAGATCAACTAGTAATACTCTGCAACGGGCCGATGATGCTCTGCCAGGGGCTTCCCAAATTTCAAAACCCAGTCTGTTTCTACTTTTCGTTGGGAGCGAGCTTTATCCCGCAGGTTAGTTACGATCCTCCGCCTCGCACCCGATCCCCGCCGTCCATTCCCGATCGCGCGGCCCGGCGACGGGCGGAAACCCCGGGCCGCCACCTGGCCGCCCCTCCCGCAAGGCTGACACACGCCTGCGACGCAACAGCCTTTTCTGCACCGAGTTTCCGTTCCCTTCTTCTGTCATCTGTGCAGCCCACCACCGCCACCACCTCCACCTCCACCTCCACCTCCCCCAACCGCCTCCTCTCGCCGCCTCGCGCGGTAGCTTCTTCCCTCCCCTCCGCCGACCCCGTGATGCTTTGACGCCGCCGTCGCGAGCTCCGCCCGCTGGTCGAGGAGGAGGGAGGGAGGGAGGCGACTCGGGCGGGAGGGGAGGGAGCAGAGGAGGAGCGGACAGGGCCGGGAGAGCGGCGGCGGAGGAAGATGTTCGACGGCCTCATCAACTCCAAGTTCTACAACCGATGGTACGGGACGAGATTCGCTGCTGGCTAGTTTCGCGTGGGTTCGCCGGGTTCCGGCGAGCTCGTCGGAGTCCTCGGGGCGGGGTTGCTGCTCAGATGGGCGTTTCCTTCGTATTTTCGAGTCCAATCCGGTGTCTCCAGATGCTGCTTGGTTCCTGGGTTGCGCGACCCCGATCGGCGCGGCGTGATGTTCGGGATTTTGTTCCGCTTCGTGCTTCCGAACTCGTCGGGTTCGTGGCCGGTTTCCTCCGCATTTGGAGGCTGTTTTCCCCGGCCGATTCTCTGCTTTGTTTTACTAGAAGGAAAAATATCCTGTGCCGCGCCGAATTTGGGTTCCATCTCCAGTAGCATTTCCGTGCGAGTCGGTTGCGTTCATTTCGCTCCGTTTGGTGTGGTGTTGGATTAATTTGGCCAACTGACTGCTTGGTTGCTGAACAATGTGTGCAGCAAGCACGCCTTCAAATGCACCCGGACGCGGCTGGTCGTCATACGGCGGAAGAAGCAGGCCATGATCGGGTTCCTCAAGAAGGACGTCGCCGACCTCCTCACCAACGGCCTCGACATCCATGCCTTCGGACGGGTAAGATGTTTTTCCAGGTGTCTCTCCCTTGCCCAGCATTTTCACTGCTGAAGTACATTGCTCAGGATTGGTACGAACTACGAATGCTTCTGGTTCAGGCCGAATCAGAGAATGTTTTTGCGCTCTGGCCCCCTTCCCCAGAGGAAAAATTGGCAAAAGTTCTACTGATTGGTGGTCAAGTTCTAGTCAGTTTACTAGAGGAAAAATCTGAGACTGCGATGACTGAATGTTGTAGTTTTGTTTCCTGTCTCTGCTTCCAGATGGATGCGCTGATAATGGAGATGAACCATGCTTCGTGCTACGACATGATTGAACAGTACTGCGATTTCCTTGGAAAACAACTCAACAGCCTGCAGAAACAGAGGTATATATATCTGGTCAACTCAACTCTGCACCCTTAAGTTTGTATTCCTTGGGTCAAAACAGTAGGGAAGGATGTCCCACTATTTCTGTGGTCAACGGGAAGCAAAGTTTGTTAACGGCCAAGAGAGTTATGCATCCCAACTAAACTCTCTCAGTGGGACCCATGTGTGGCATTTTATTAAGGAATCGATTTAGCAGGACTGTAGCATCCACGGTATATGATTCTTCTGATGGTCTAGTTTTTCTTGGATAATAATGGAAGATTACGTCTCAGCATCTGCATCAAGTGAGGCACATATCCAGCTTATGGTCTAGTTTAGTAGTCCACCTTCAGTTGGTGAATATAAAATAGTAAAGGCCAATTGACCTTTTTTTATTTTCAAGAAAGGCCAATTAACCACTACTAGTATGCCTGTGATTGCTTTAGGATAAAATCAGTGTGGCAACAGAGTTTTAAGTCTTTTTTTTTGTGATGAAACAGAGTTTTAACTCCAAAATACATATCTCTTTGATTCTTTTTATGGTCTATAGTTTAGTGTTATCACAAGCATTTTTTCTGCTGGGAGCTTCAGTTAATGAATGTAACCACTAACAGCATCTTAGGGGTGCAAGCAAACAGGTAGTTTAATAATCTTCATGGTGCAATTCATCATGACACTCGTTGATTTTTGCATCAACAGGGATTGCCCCCAGGAATCCATGGAGGCCGTGTCAACTCTAATTTTTGCTACTGCTCGGTTCCCAGACTTGCCTGAACTGTGCGACTTAAGGCATATATTCACAGAAAGATATGGCGGTTCCCTTGAGCCTTTTGTTAGCCTGGAGGTGCGAGAGATGCTCCAATAATTTATTGTCGTTAAGCTGCCTCGTAGGGTTGTACTTAACCTGATTAATGTTTCTTGTGCCTGCAGTTTATCCGGAAACTTGAGTCTGAATTGTTTACAAATGAGGAAAAGTTTCAAGTAATGCAAAGTATTGCTGAAGAATCCTCAGTTGGTTTTGACATGAGGGCATTGGAAATCAAGTTATGGGCTGCACGGGAGTCTGAGGATGTATGTTTACATGAACTTGCGTAAATGAATTTACTACTTGAACAATGGCATGTGTCGTTAACTTGACATTTTGGATTTTGTATTTCAGGATCTTCTTGAAAAGGATTCAATGAACAAGGATGAACCAGCAGTGCCTTTGCCCATCAAGCAGAAGGATGATGGTCGGTTAAATGATAATACTGGAAGGAAGAATTATGATAAATCTCATGGTAAGGAACAATTGGAGAAATCAGTTTCTCCTTTGGACTTGAAAAGAGAGAAGGCTCAAAAAGATGATAATACCAGAAGGCGGCATGCTGACAAAGCTGACGGTAAGGAACATTTGGAGAAATCAGTATCTCCTCTGCAAACGGAAAGAGAGGAAGCTCAAAGGCGAGTTCAGAAACTGAAGAAAAAAGATCTCCGCCCTTCCGAGAAGGAGCTGATGGAAGCTGTGGAGCTAGATATCAATGGCCTACCGAAACAAGGTTCTGGTTTGGTGAAATTTCCTGAGACAGAAAGCAACAGAATAGTTCCACCAATTGTGAAGCCAAAAGAAACAAAGAAAGAACTTGGTGTCGAAAAAGAGAATAACAGGGGGCTTGGCTATCACCACCGATCACCCATACCTGGCCGTCCTGATTATACCAGAAGACATGCAAACTTAGGGTGCAAAGCTCTTGGCCTGCAGAATCAAGGACCTACTTCACTGAGTCCTACAAGTGGTAAAACTACAAACAGGCCCTCTCCTGTTTCCAATCCGAATGGAGCGAAGGGAAGGAATTGTGATGAAAAAGAAGAGGGCAACAGTTGCTTGCGTGGCAGACCACAACACTTGGAAGATCTTGGACACACGGTGCAAAATGGACAGCGAGCGCCACACAGGGTGGCTAATGTGCAGCCTCCTTATGTCAAACCTAAACTTGGCATGCAGCCTGTGAAGGATGATCCTGCAAAACCAATTGACAGCAACTGCAATATGAGTGAAAGGACAGACCGCTTGGTTGACAAAGATGTGCTTCGGCCTGTTTCTGTTAGAAGGAGGCCAGCAGCACCTGCTTTTGATGAGGCACCTAACGGTGAAAAGGTCACAAGCCAAAAGGGCAACAGTCACAGGATACAACCAAGCAAACACAAGGGTGCTACCGATGGCTATGACCGGAAGGGCAGTGGTGTTGGTAATGGCAGGAATGTTGAGAGAACTCCTAGTGGTCGACCAAGTCACTCAGGCATGAGAAACGGAGTTCTGTATGACGATGACTACGATGGATCCATGCAGCAGCCTAAAGCAGGTGAAGCTGAGGCTATTGACTTTGGTAATCTGTTGCCTCGGGCTGCAAACGGTCATCATCGACTCAATAGCAGGAACACTGATGTGCACGGTGGAGATCCTGATGAGGAAGAGAGGATGATGGACAAGCTTTTGATGCATTATAGCAAGAAAGGTTCAGGTACAGATGAAACCAAAACAACAGTAGAAACCAGCAGAACTGCTAACTGTCATGGAAGAGCAGTCTCGCTACCTCATGAATCCGTCAGCCCGGGTGAAGCTGCCAAGGTTCCTGCTCGGTCCACCTCAATGCGGTCAGACTGTCCTGGGGGTGTGCGCGTGCACCCAAAGATGCCGGACTTTGAGGAACTGGCTGCCCGGGTCATGGCCCTGAGGAATGCTTGAGGAGGAGGCACAAAGATTGAATATATTTTGCCTGTGTATACTTTCAGAATTGGAGCTTTCTGACAGTTTCTTTGCCGTGAGTCAGAGCTCACACCCTTTCTGAATTCTGAGACTGAATGGATGTTATGTGCATGTGTTTTCGCCTTCTTCTTTTTTCCAACATTGGTGTATTTTTTCCAGCTTGAGTCATCGCTGCTGGAGTGGGTGGTGCTTGTCTAGATAGGGGGAATTGGTACAGGGGTCAAGAGGATACAGGTGATAGGATTTCGGTTTCGTTCTTTTGGTTCAGTCGATAGCACATTGGTTTTTGATGCATACAGATACACTGCAGACTGCAGTTCCAGATTTTTTTCATTGCTGCATCATGTACTAGTACTTCAGAATTTTTCGATATGTGTAAATTTTGATTATGAAGCCACAGAGATATTCTTTTTAAATGAGGTTTTTGTAGGAATTCTATAGGATAGGATTTGCAAAGGAAAAATTCTTTGAAGCCCTTTGGTTTGTAGGAATGGATTCCTATTCCTATGTAGCATAGGAATCAATCCTTCATGTTTTGGAGGAAAAAAAACATTAGCCTAGACTCAATGGAAAAAATCCTATCCTATGCATCAAATGACATCTTTTTCTTTATAGGAATTGACATGCATGTCATCTCACTTCCTATGATTTTTCTATTTCTATAAAATTCCTATCCTATGAACCAAAGAAGGCCTCAGTCTGTATCATGCTTTTTAAATGCCGATCATGGGAACAGAACATTCTCGAAATTCCGAACTTTCGGTTTTCAATCCGGCCAAATAACTGAATTTCAACTCAGACCGTCGACTTGAAATCGACCCTACTTTGATCAGCTCGGCGGCGCGCACGCATACACGGCACGCTGAGAACCTACGAACTGGGGGTGGAGAGCGGAACGCCACCGGGCCCAGATCACAGTGTGGGGGCTATCTAGCAGAGGCAGCTCACCACGCTGACGACGAGACGCGCGATGCAGTCCTCGGCGCCGCCGTCGTCCCTGACGAGCCGCCGCAGCGCCCGGTTCCTCGGGAGCACGCCGGCGCGGTGCAGCACCGTGGCCGCCGCCTCCGCCGGCCGGCCCGCCAGGAACGGCCCCAGGAACCGCGCCGCCGGCCTCAGGAACAGCGGCAGCAGAGACTGCAAAACATGCAAGAACCCATGGCCACGCGATGAGCAGCATGCATCGAACGAGCGAGGCACAGACAGACAGAAGATGAGTGCGTGCTGGCCTGACGCGGTGACGTACCATCGGGCTATCAGGACGGCGCGGCGCCTGGTCGGCTTTGGTTGTTGGATGCGACGGCCGCCGGCGTCAACTGGCGGTGGCAATCGGCAATGGCGATGACCGGTGCGGGAGCAAGTGCTCTGGTTGCCCGGCCGTGGGTGCGTTGCGACCTTGGAGAGGCAGGAGCCTTTTGGGACGTGGGCAGGTGTGCAAGCGTGCGTGCGTGAGGCATGGGGTTCCGAGAGCCCAGAGCCCGGACCGGGCGACGACGAAAACAGTTGGCGCGCGGCGGCACCTGCCGTGCGCCCATCGTTTGGCCGCCACCCGCCGTGGAAATCCCAACGCCGCCGTCCGCATGGGCCTATCTCGGCCGCATGAGCCAGCAGTGCCTCTGTTGCTTCTGCTCCGCGTGGCGCTCTCTTCGATGCCTTTCCTTTTTGATGGAGCACTGCGCCTGTTGAGAGAGACACCTGTACGTGTGCTTTGCTTCTTGCAATCTTGCCGTCACCAAAGCTACCAAGAGAGTTGGGTTGGGACACATGATCAGTGCTCAGATTAGCCCTGGATCGATTGGTTGTTGCCGTCCACAAGCAAAGTCTCGGCGTGCATGCAGCGTGTTGGTTTAAGTGGTGAACGGTTTAGTGACCAGCGCCGGCAAGCAAGGGATAAGTTAAAGGTGAAAAAGGCAGTCGCTCAGGGGGCGGAAATCCTCAAAAGAACACACAAGAAATGAAATCTTTTATTTATTAAAGAAAATAAATGAAAACCTGCGTACGGACATCATCGAGCGAGCATGTTTGCATGCCAGGGATACGCACTATCACGAGCACGCAAGGAACAAAGCTCAAGCCTTTTTGTTATTTTATTTGTTCTCCTCTTCTTGCTAAGCGTGCGCATATATCCATCCTTTTTTTTGCGCACCGCATATATCCATCCTTAGGCCAACCCCCAACTGATTCCCAATAACCGGTTAGAGGAGTAAGATTAAAACCCGATTTTACTACTCTAACTGGGACCTAGCCGATCCCCAATTGGCGCGACGCCTTGCCGACCTGATTGCTCGCCGTCACCGTGAACGCCGCCGCCCGCCGTTGTCAACTGCCAATGGCAATCGGCAATGGCAATGGCTGGTGTTGGAGGGAGCGAGCAGTTGTTACCTGTGCGTGTGTTGCAGCCTTGGGACGAAGGGTGGCGCAGGAGCCTTGTGGGGCGTGTGATCGATGGGCAGGTGTGCAAGCAAGCAAGCGCGCGTGCATGAGCCATGAGGCGCGACGACGAAAAAAGTTGGTGCGCCGCGGAACCTGCCGCGCGCCGGCCCGCGAAAAAACTTTGCATGCAGTACCACAAAAAATCAGTTTTTTTTAATCTTACTACTCTCTCCGTTCCTAAATACTCCATTCGTCCTAAAAAACTTGTCCCAAACTTGTCTCTCAAATGGATGCATCTAGCACTAATTTGGTGCTAGATATATTCATTTGAGGGACAAGCTTTTTCAAACGGAGGGAGTATAAGTCTTTGTAGAGATTTTACTCTGAGCTACATACAAATGTATATAGATGCATTTTAAGTGTGGATTCATTCATTTTATTTCGTATATAATCCATCTAGTGAAATCTCTACAAAGACTTATATTTAGGAACGGAGGCAGTAGTCATGAGGGAGCATGGGAGCTTGGGATCAAAAGAGCACTCTCCGCCTGTGTGCTTTGCTTCTTGGAATCTTGCCGTCACGAAAGCTACGAAAAGATCGAGTTGAGATGAGTACAGAGGGGCCACATGATCAATGCTCAGATTAGCGGTACTAGTATGTAAAAGTATGTTCGCCTCGGATCGATTGATGTTGCCGCCAACAAGCAAAATCTCGAGTGCGTCCGCGTGCAGCGTGTTGTTTTAACTTTTAAGTAAGTGTAGCGAGTGAACAATTCAGTGACCAGCGCGAGCAAGCAAGGGATACGTACAAGGTGAAAAAGCAGTCGCTCAAGGCACGCCGGGAATCCTCCAAAGAACACAAAAGAAATGAAGATGTGCGTACCAACATCACCGAGCATGCATGTGTTGCACCAGGGATGCCATGCCATCACGAGGACGCAAGGAACAAAAACCTTTTTATTATCTTATATTTACTTCTTCTTCTTCTTCTTAAGCCCATGCATGCATCTCTCTTATAGACCGCCGGGGGACGGGAGAAGACAAGGTGAACAACATTGCATTCATACGTACACCGTCGCCAATAAGGAGAGGGGAGGAGGGCGGGCGGCCGGCCGAGGATGGGTCTATCAGCATCAGGCGCCATGCAGTGGTGGGATGAGTGGCAGCTGCGCGTCCTCGTGCTGGGCAGCCTCTTCGTCCAGTACCTGCTCTTCTTCTCCTCCGTGGTGCGTAGGCCTGCCCTCCCGTCTTGGTTCAGGCTGTTATTCTGGCTCGCCTACCTAGGCGGCGACGCTCTCGCGATATACGCCCTGGCCACCCTCTTCAACCGCCACAAGCAGCAGGAGCAGCTCGCCGCCGGCCTGGAGGTGTTGTGGGCGCCCGTCCTCCTCATCCACCTCGGGGGGCAGCACCTGATCACCGCCTACAGCATCGAAGACAACGAGCTATGGAGGTGACAAGCCGTCACCATGGTGTCGCAGGCATGGTTTCTCACTACTTCCGGTGTTATCCCGTCCAAATTTCGAAACCTTCATTAATTTTGGTACACATTAAAATAATGGACGCCGATATCCATCACACGTGTGGTATATTCAATATGCGCTCACACATGATGTGTGGTGTGAGCAGGAGACAGCCCACACAGGCTGTGTGTGGACGGACATTAGAATTGTCCACACATGTGGGCGCGCCTACTTCGTGCCACACGCCTAATAAATACTACTCATCTCCACCCCGCGTGTGTGGCACGAAGCAAAAAATACTCACACGTCCTGGCGCAGTAACGTTAGATACCCTGCGGGATGACGATTTAGTTGCCATCCTGATTGGCAGATGTAATTATCCGGGATCGCAAGTGTAGTTGTAAAAACTGTTGGGGAACGTAGTAATTTCAAAAAATTTCCTACGCACACGCAAGATCATGGTGATGCATAGCAACGAGAGGGGAGAGTGTGATCTACGTACCCTTGTAGGCCGACAGCGGAAGCGTTAGCACAACGCGGTTGATGTAGTCGTACGTCTTCACGGCCCGACCGATCAAGCATCGAAACTACGGCACCTCCGAGTTCTAGCACACGTTCAGCTCGATGACGATCCCCGGACTCCGATCCAGCAAAGTGTCAGGGAAGAGTTCCGTCAGCACGACGGCGTGGTGACGATCTTGATGTACTACCGTCGCAGGGCTTCGCCTAAGCACCGCTACAATATTATCGAGGATTATGGTGGAAGGGGGCACCGCACACGGCTAAGAATATGATCACGTGGATCAACTTGTGTGTCTAGGGGTGCCCCCTACCCCTGTATATAAAGGATCAAGGGGAGGAGGCCGGCCGGCCTCTATGGCGCGCCAAGGAGGAGTCCTCCTCCTAGTAGGAGTAGGACTCCTACTAGGAGGGGGAAAGAAGTGGGGAGGGAGAAGGAAAGGGGGGCGCCGCCCCCCTCTCCTAGTCCAATTCGGACCAGGGGGGAGGAGGCGCGCGGCCCACCTTTGGCTGCCCCTCTCTCTCTCCACTAAGGCCCATATGGCCCATTACTTCTCCCGGGGGGGGGGGGTCCGGTAACCCTCCGGCTCTCTGGTTTTCTTCGAAATCACCCGGAACACTTCCGGTGTCCGAATATAGCCGTCAATATATCAACCTTTATGTATCGACCATTTCGAGACTCCTCGTCATGTCCGTGATCACATCCGGGACTCCGAACTAACTTCGGTACATCAAAACTCATAAACTCATAATATAACTGTCATCGAAACCTTAAGCGTGCGGACCCTACGGGTTCGAGAACAATGTAGACATGACCGAGACACGTCTCCGGTCAATAACCAATAGCGGAACCTGGATGCTCATATTGGCTCCTAAATATTCTACGAAGATCTTTATCGGTCAGACCGCATAACAACATACGTTGTTCCCTTTGTCATCGGTATGTTACTTGCCCGAGATTCGATCGTCGGTATCTCAATACCTAGTTCAATCTCGTTACCGGCAAGTCTCTTTACTCGTTTCGTAATACATCATCTTGCAACTAACTCATTAGTTGTAATGCTTGCAAGGCTTATGTGATGTGCATTACCGAGAGGGCCCAGAGATACCTCTCTGACAATCGGAGTGACAAATCCTAATCTTGAAATACGCCAACCCAACATTCACCTTTGGAGACACCTGTAGAGCTCCTTTATAATCACCCAGTTACGTTGTGACGTTTGGTAGCATACAAAGTGTTCCTCCGGTAAACGGGAGTTGCATAATCTCATAGTCATAGGAACATGTATAAGTCATGAAGAAAGCAATAGCAACATACTAAACGATCGGGTGCTAAGCTAATGAAATGGGTCATGTCAATCACATCATTCTCCTAATGATGTGATCCCATTAATCAAATGACAACACATGTCTATGGTTAGGAAACATAACCATCTTCGATTAACGAGCTAGTCAAGTAGAGGCATACTAGTGACGTTTGGTTTGTCTATGTATTCACACAAGTATTATGTTTCCGGATAATACAATTCTAGCATGAATAATAAACATTTATCATGATATAAGGAAATAAAATAATAACATTATTATTGTCTCTAGGTCATATTTCCTTCAAAAGCATGGCAACTATATCTGTTTTGGTTAACTATAGTTGCAATGTCTAATTTATGGTAGTTGCCGCCTGTAATAAAACCGTAATTGCCGTGTGTGATTAACTACTTGCCACATATGGTCAAATAGCAGTTGCCATGTGTGTTTACCTAGTTGCCGCATGTGGTCCAACCATAGTTGTCATGTATTGTTAATCACAGTTGCCATGTGTGTTTTTCTGGTTGCCACGTACGCGCAACTGTAGTTGCCGTCTAGCAAAGAATCATAGTTGCCATGTGTGTGTACCGAGTTGCCACGTTCGCTTAACTGCAGTTGTCATCCACAATGTAAGAGTGTCGTGTGGGCGAAAAGCAGTTCGCCCACACGCGCATGACCTAGGTGGTGACTGTGTGGACAGAAACTAGTTCGCCCACACAGCGCAGCTGGCGAACAGCGTGGTGCGGCCGTGTGGGCAAACTCTCCAACGCCCACACACCAACCCCGTTCTATGTGGCACACCAAATCCACCTTTTTTATTAAGATTCGTGTAAAAGACAGTGAACGACGATCCAGACGTGTAGGCGAGTTGGGGAACGCCCACACGTGTGGGCGTTAGTGTTTCTGAAAATAATTGCCTTTAGATCAAAACATTTTAGCCATTTCGGTAGTACACCGAACTAAAGCAGTTTTCTAATCTAATAAAATCAAAATAATTGATTGGATCTAGTCAAACTCGATTGAAAATTTCAGTCTTTTGACCGAAGAGAAAACCAAAAGTTACCGAATTTCAATGAAAGTGAGAACCAAGCTTGTGACTAAAGTGGCAACTGATTGAAATATGGACAACGTTACATCTACGGACGATGTGCACGGGAGACAGGTTACGGGATGAGCTGTTAAGATGGGATAGGAAATCATAGGGAGAGGGGGGGGGGGGGGGCACCACTAGAAATCAGGAGGTAGATGAGTGAGTTTTTGGAAACGAGTCTGTAGGCAAAAGCCGTAGAAACCATCCGTAAGTCTAGCATTTTTGCTGAAATATTTCTAAAACAATGGTCACAGGTCGTGGTCGCCCTCTACGTCTTTTGCAAGTCATGGCCTGGCGGGCCAAAGAGGTTGCTGCAGGCCGCAATCTTGTTGTTCATCGTCGGGATTTTTAGATCCATCCAGAAGCCATTAGCTATGAAGAACGCCAGTATCAGTAACATAGTGGCTTCTTTGTCACTATCCCGGAGTGAGCAGAACGAACTCGCGTTGTTCTGCGGAACAATATGCTATTGCTCAATGGGCCCGCGGAAGTTATACATAACTAAAGAAGGAGAAAGAGCCGAACAGAAGGACATCTCGCTTGAAGAATTTGTACAAAAAGCAACCAGTTTGCCAGAGTTGGCCAGTGATCAAGGCAAAGCTGAAGGCATGGCATCACGTGATTCATGGGAGGTAAATGTGTACCGGCCGCTGGCAGACATATCAGCTCTATACTCTGACCGGATAAAAAACCTACAGCTCTTTATGGCCCTTGATTACCAACATGCCAATAGTATGTCGAGAGAACAGCTTACCAAGTTGTTTTCGTTCCTCTACACAAAACTAGCTAACATAGTCTGTTGCTTCTTCTGCTGTCATTTTTGGCTTCCATTCTTGATCTTAGCTTCTGTCATCCTCTTCTCCACATACCACAAATATTATGACTATAACGCAACAGATGTCAAGGTAACTTACATCTTGTTCTGGTCGACCGCGTTGCTGGATTTTCTATTCCTCTTTGTCAGCGTTTCCATCATGGAGACAGAAACAGATATGGTTTCGCAACATAACCTCTTGTCGTTCTATGCTCGTAAGAAGCGACCCACTCTTCTTATGAAGCTTGCCACACTTGCATGCTGCAAAGGCTATGTTAACATGCATTGTTATATAGAACATGCACCAGCAACATCCTCACTCCAAGTTGTGGAGTTGGTTCATGGATATGTTATGGATGGTTGGAGAAGGTACATCAAAGATGCTGCTAGCTACAAGAGATTCAACCTCCACAGGGGGCAGTGGGCTCTAAGGCGTCAACGTCATCTTGGCTGGAGCTTGAATATGTCATTTGATAGAAGTGTCCTTCTCTGGCACATCGCCACAGACATCTGCTTTCACCACCAGAGCACAACCCCTCGCGGCCAAGAGTGCGCCGCTCGAAGCAGGGTTATATCCAACTACATGGCGTACCTGCTCTCCATTCGGTCAGAAATGCTTATACCCGGGTCCAGGATCGGCATCTTCACCATTGCATGTGAAGATATCGAGCGCATGCTAGGTGACAATTCTGCACTGCACGACGAAAAAGGACTTGCGCAAGGAATTATTTCCAGGGCGCAACAACCTCCCTTGGTTGATAACACCAGCATAACAGGAACAGCATGCAGGCTTGCTAAAATGTTGATGGAGCTAGAAGATGAAGTGGAGAGGTGGGAGATGGTCCAGGGGGTATGGGTGGAGATGTTGTGCTACTCTGCCAGCAGGTGCAGAGCATACTTGCACGCCAAGAACATGAGTGAAGTTACAGAGCTTCTCACTCGTGTATGGTTCCTCTTAATATCCATGGGGATGGAGACATTGCCTGATAGGTTTCAGAAGTCGGAGTATCTTGAAATCAAAGAAGAAAAAGCTGAAGAAAACAATGACGATGGTGAAGACATAGTCATCGAGCACAAGATTAATATGCCCATCTAAGTTATTTTTCCAAATATTTATGTTGTGTCGTTGTTGATGCTTGGATGCTAGACTTTCCTCCTAGTTGTAATGCGTGTATTATGATCGCCATTCTGTTTCAATAATATTTTACGGCTTGCTTTTTGATTTTTAGTCTTTTCAATTGACCACTCTATCTCTGTTTATGAATGAAAGTAATGCAAAACCGAGCGTGCTGATACAAATGGTTCGACGTACGAGAGTCATTTTGCAAACAAACTATGATTAATCGGCTATATATTATACTTTTTTTGTAAACATAGACATTTTAGAAAAAGTAGTTCAAATCTTGTCACGTCAATAAAATCCGGCTGTTTCCCATTTGGCCATTGCACCCACCCACTCGCCCACTCACCCATTCCGCTCCCTTTCACCGCACTCGCTCACCAACTCTTCAAATCCCTAGCTCTCCTACACGGCGACGATGCGCCTCCCTCTTGACCGTGTCGGCCCCGCTCTTCTCCTCTTGTCGTCCTCTCTCTCTCTCTCTCTCTTCTCTCTCTCTCTCTCTCTCTCCCGTGTCACCTATCCTTCTCGCTCACATCGTCGTCGAGCCAAAGTTAGCTTTTTTAGTGATGTCGAGGAGGAGCGTGTTCCGTGTCAAGGAAGAAGCGGGCGGAGGGCATGGCTGAACGCTGTCGCCGCCACCCTCAACGAGCTCCATGCTCCGCTCCGTCGTACTCCAAGATTAGCAAGGTAAAAAGCAACTCTCCTTTTCATTTTTACCACACCAGAGGGAGCAATAAACCGCATCAAAATCTTGAGAGTATATCAAGTTGAGTGTGTGTTCTTGGCCCATCAAAATCTTGGGAGTAAATCAACCGCATCAAGATTGAGCCCCGTGGATAGTCCTAAAGTAAGGGCGGATCGTATTTTTATTTGTTTATGTGAAATTTTGTTGGTTGAGCCACACAGATTCTCTTCTTTCTGGTTTCTCCAGATTATGATGAGTTTGTATCATGGTTTCAAATTTTCGATCATGTGAACATTTTGGCCACCACTGATAGTTCTGAAATCTTGGTTTCCTGTTCGTCCAAAAAACCGAATTTCACTTCAGTTCTACCCACATCAGACCTACAGTACTTTGATCAGCTAGACGGCGCGCCCGCACACTGAGAACCTACGAACCGGGGGTGGAGAGCGGAGCACCGCCGGGCTGGTGGTCTAGCAGAGGCAGCTCACCACGCTGACGACGAGACGCGCGATGCAGTCCTCGGCGCCGCCGTCGTCCCTGACGAGCCGCCGCAGCACCCGGTTCCTCGGGAGCACGCCTGCGCGGTGCAGCACCGTGGCCGCCGCCTCCGCCGACCGGCCCGCCAGGAACGGCCCTAGGAACCGCGCCGCCGGCCTCAGGAACAGCGGCAGCAAAGACTGCAAAACATGTCAAGAATTGTATGTAATCCATGGCCACGCGAGGCAAATTTTCATGCTTTGACCCTTTTTTGAAACCTATTCGAAATTTGATTCTAGTTTAAATTTTTTTGAGATCTGATCCTTTTGCTACCGTCAGAGTTCATGACGGTATCGCTACGCTAACCGGGCTGGCGATAGCCTGACACAACCCTACCGCCAAGGTGCTTGGAGGTAGGCACGAGCACACACTGTGTTCAATACTTAAGAGGTTTTTAACGATAGGGCATGTAACCCTACCGCCAGGGACCTTGACGGTAGACTGTTATACCCTACCGTCATGGTCCCTGACGGTAGCAAAAATGTCAGATCTTAAATTTTTTTTAAACTAAGGTCAAATCTTGAATATGTTTTAGAAAAAGATCAAAACACGAAATTTAGCCGCCACGCGATGAGCAGCATGCATCAGACGAGGCACATACAGACAGAAGATGAGCGCGTGCTGGCCTGACGCGGCGACGTACCATTGTGCCTATCAAGACGGCGCGGCGCGGCGCCTGGCCGGCTTGGTTGGTCGATGCGATGGCCGCCGGCGTCAAGTCAACTGGCAGTACCAATCCGCAACGGCGATGACCGGCGCGGGAGGGAGAGGCAGGAGCCTTTTGGGACGTGTGATCGATGGGCAGGTGTGCAAGCATGCATGAGGCATGGGATTCAGACCGGGCGACGACGAAAACAGTTGGCGCGCGGCGGCACCTGCCATGCGCCCATCGTTTCGCCGCCTGGCAGTAGGCGCCACCCGCCGTGGAAATCCCAACGCCGCCGTCCGCATGGGCCTATCTCGGCCGCATGAGCCAGCCGTGCCTCTGTTGCTTCTGCTCCGCGTGGCGCTCTCCGCGGTGCCTTTCTGATGGAGCACCGCACCTGCTGAGACACCTGTACGTGTGCTTTGCTTCTTGCAATCTTGCCGTCACCAAAGCTACCAAGAGAGTTGGGACACATGATCAGTGCTCGGATTAGCAGTATGTTTGCCCTGGGTCGATTGATTGTTGCCGTCAACAAGCAAAGCCTCGCGCGCATGCAGCGTGTTGTTTCAAGTGTTGAACAATTTAGTGACCAGCACCGGCAAGCAAGGTTGTAGAAGTGCATACTTTAATCAATGCAACAAAAAGACCAATCTAATGTAAAAGACTATGCAGCACATTATACATTAACAAAGGTAAAAAGTCAGTCGCTCATAGGTACGCACTATCATGGAAAAAAAAATCTGTGCATACCGGTTGCAAACTCCATCCCGTGCATACCCTCTCCCAGATGCTCCAACGTGTCCCACCTTCTCATCTGACGATAGCTGCTCCTCCGCTCTGTTCGTGGCTTCTCTCGGCTCCGAAACGAAAGCTCGGCTCCAAACTACGGGGCTGTTTGGTTCTAAGACTAGCATTGCCACACTTTACTACATATTTTTGCCAAGCTTGTCTAAGGTTAGTTCATCAAAATGAGAACCACAAGTTGGAAGCCTAAGGGAATCTTGCCACACTTTTTGTGTGTATGCCACGTGGGCCCAAATATGGCTTGCCTAAGGTGTGGCTTCAACCAAATGCTCACCTAAGTCGGTCAAACTTGCCTAACCTTAATTGTGACAATCTTTGACTAAATTAGTCACAAACCAAACAACCCCTACATGCGACCCCGGCTCCTCCTTCACGAGACGAGACCAGCGGAGGTGGAGGCCCACGCAGCCGAGTCGGCGGCACCCTTTCCTTTCTCTGCCAGTCGCCGGCTTCAAGGTCCGCCGCCGGAGTCCCCTGCCCCGCCGCCTCGTGCGCCACGATGGAGGACAGGACGCGCCGCTCGCCCCCTCCTTCTCCGCCTCAGGCGGCGGCCTCTCCCTCCACCACGGGCACCTGCTGCATCTCGCCCAAAACTGGTAACCCCCCTCCCTAAGAACCCCAATTGACAACAAATCTTATAAAAAATGGTCTTATTTAAGTATATGTGCTGTTCCAAGGTTGGTACGGTTGTTAGATAGTGAATTGTGGTTTCCAAACTGCCGATTCCATTGGTGGTTCTCTACATAACATGGGCTGATATCATTTGGTGCGATGTCCTGATTCATTATGGCACTCAACACTGAAATTTGTCCTTCAATTGCTTATCCGGTGGTGACTCCTGCTGCGCTTGCATTGTTACTGAAATTAGCAATTCAGAGTGTATAAGACAACCATTGATAGAGTAATTTTTTTCTTGAGCAGAGCCTTAATTAGATAGCAGTTGATTCAGGAAATCATGCATAGTGATTCACCAATGCAGACCACCAAATTACAACACTGAATCTGGACCACACTGCCACAGTGCCGTTCATTGTCCAATGAAAGTTTTTTCTTATCTAAAAGACAACCTTAAAATTTACTCGGATTTTGAACGAAACAAATAGACAACAATCCGAATGATTCAGTTATCTTATATGAGATGTGCTCCGTATTTATTTGTAGGGCAGTGTGTAACACTTCGGATGTAATTTACCTTATTTGTATTCTAACTCTTGCCGTTTCCGGCACTAAGTTATATTATTTCCTCGTTGTTGGATTTTTGTCTCCGTGTGTTTTGTTCTTTGTCATGCATCTCATATCATATCATCATGTGCATTGCATTTGCATACGTGTTCGTCTCATGCATCCGAGCATTTTCCCCGTTGTCCGTTTTGCATTCCAGCGCTCCTATGTCCTCCGGTGGTCCTTTCTACCTCCTTTCGTGTGTGGGGGTTAAATGTTTTTGGATTGGACCGAGACTTGTCATGCGGCCTTGTTTTACTACCGGTAGGCCGCCTGTCAAGTTTCGTACCATTTGGACTTCGTTTGATACTCCAACGGTTAACCGAGGGACCGAAAAGGCCTCGTGTGTGTTGCAGCCCAACACCCCTCCAAAGTGGCCCAAAACCCACCTAAACCTCTCCCATCATCTAGAGCGTTCGATCACGATCGCGTGGCCGCAAACCGCACCTCATTTGGAGCTTCCTAACTCCCTCTACCTCTATAAATAGGTCTCCCCTCGAAAATCCCGGGTCTCTTCTCTCCCTAACCCTAAATTTCCGCTCGCGCAGCCGCCGGACACGTCCGTCGGCACCGGACACTTTTCCCGCCGCCGACCGCAACCACTGAGAGGCCGCCACGTGTCCTGGCCGGTATCCCCACCGCCGCGGCCCGTGAGGCCCAGGGAGAGCCCTCCCCGGCCCGAGTCTTCGCCGACCGACGCCCGCGTCCTGCGCCCGATCTCCGCCGCCACCCAATTCGTCGCCGGCGCACCTGCTCCGCCGCCCGACCCCGCGCCGGCGAGCGCCACACCTCGCCGGAGTTTCGCCTCCTCGCCGCCAGGAGAGCCTCGCGGCTCCCCGCGCCCCCAGGACCACCCACGGTGGCCGGCGCCGTCGCCCGCCGTCGGATCCGGACGGAGAGAGACCGGATCCGGCCTCCCCACCGCCTCTTCTTCCTCGCCGGAGCCGCTGCGACCTCGCCGGAGCTCCTCGAATTGCGTGCCCACGGAGGAACCCCAGATCTGAGACAAACCTCGGTTGACTTTTTCCCTCGTTGCCCTAGTTTTTTGCATACTTTGACATGACATAACTTCCTCATCGTAGCTCTGATTCGTGCGTGTAGCATATCAAAATGTTCGTCTCGACGAGTACATCATTTCATCTCATTGCATCATTTTCATTTTGAGCTCATCTTGGTGCCCGAAATTCTGTTGGAAGAGGGCTATGTGATGATTATTTCAGATATGTTTCAGCAAATGCACTTTTGTCATTTTTGCCATGATTAATGTGTGCATGCTATGATCCTGAGCTCTACATGTGTTTTGAAGAATGCCATGCCATCTTTATAGGGGTGTATGCCATGTATTTTTGTGATCCTTGTGGTGACTAGCACAAGCATGCAAAGTAGCTTACTCAATAATGCTGATTTCAGGGACTTAGAATTTCACCAAGTCCTTGTCCTGATATTGTTTTTATGCCATATGTTCATGTTGTTTCCTAGTGATCCGTGCCTCTTTTGAGGATGATAAATAAGGATGTTTTGTTAATATTGTGGTGATCTATCCATCCATGTATTTGTTTGCATTTATGGAGCACCCTAGCTTGAGTCAATCGAGCTCTACTTTTGCTATAAAATGTTCCTGGCAGATTGTTAACATGTTTAGTGATTTTGCCGAGGTTGTTGCTATTGATCCGTGCATGCTATGTTGTTGTTCCTGCCATGTCTAGCTTTCATGCCATGTCTTCTTGATGGGTGTATGCTTAGTTTGTCATTCCATGCTCTGTAGTGAGTGCATCGAGCTCGTAAACATGCCTACTTGTTAACTGTTTTGCATGCTCCAGTTTTCACTAAGTCTGAATCTGGTTATGTTTTTGCTATGTTCACACGCTTGCAATTGTATTTTCTGATCCCTTTTGGCTCAATGTCACTAAGGGACTTTTGTTATATGCTTTGAGTAGCTTCATGCCATCCCTGGCTTTGTCATGATATGTTCCTGTAGCATGTAGTTATCATGCTCTAAACATGGCTTCCTGATGATAAATTCCTGGCATGCTGTTAATTTCACTAAGTCTGAAACCTGTTATCTTTTGCACTTTTGCCATGCTTGTTTGAACCTGTTAATGGATGAATTAGCCGTAGCTCAGTGTTCATCTTTTGTCTAGCATCATGAGTGGATCACTGCCATGTATTTTGTTGCCATGTTTGAGTGCAGTAGCTTAATTATCTTGATGCATTTAGATGGTCTCGTGCTTATTATCGCAGACCGGTGCCATATTTGTTTTGCTTGCCATTTCCAAACCGTGCATTCAATTCCGATGATCTTTACATCAATTTCAACCGAAATCAACTCACCTTTCCAGTGGCAGTCTTGGTTTTCCAATATGAGGCTAGGTTCAATCATTCCTTTCCTAATCTTGCATATGCATCACATATCGCATCCCGCGTATCATACCATGTTTGCATCATGTTGCTTGAGCATTGCACGTGGTTGATTGTGTTCCCTTTTGCTTGTTGTTCTTGTTTGGGTAGAGCCGGGAGATGAGTACGTGAACGAGGATCCCGTTGAGTACGCCTACGAGGATCAAGGCAACTCTGAGAATTTTGCAGGCAAGATGACCATACGCTCGAAATCACTTCTATCTTTGCTTGCTAGATGCTCGCTCTTTTGCTATGCATATGCTATGATACCTACCACATGCTTATCATGCCTTTCATATTGCCATGTCAAACCTCTAACCCACCATGTCCTAGCAAACCGTTGTTTGGCTATGTTACCGCTTTGCTCAGCCCCTCTTATAGCGTTGCTAGTTGCAGGTGAAGATTGGAGATCGTTCCTTGTTGGAACTTGTTTATTGTTGGGATATCGCCATATTACCTTATTTATCTTAATGCACCTATATACTTGGTAAAGGGTGGAAGGCTCGACCTTATGCCTAGTGTTTTGTTCCACTCTTGTCGCCGTAGTTTCCGTCATATCGGTGTTATGTTCCCGGATTCTGTGTTCCTTACATGGTTGGGTTATAATGGGAACCCCTTGACAGTTCGCCTTAAATAAAACTCCTCCAGCAATGCTCAACACTGATTTTACCATTCGCCACCTAGCCTCTTTTTCCCATGGGTTTCCGGAGCCCAAGGGTCATCTTTATTAAACCCCCCAGGCCAGTGCTCCTCTGAGTGTTGGTCCAAAACAGAGCCACCTGCAGTGCCACCTCGGGGAAACTTGAGGGTTGGTTTTAGTTGTACGTAGTGTTCATCTGAGTGTGCCCTGAGAATGAGATATGTGCAGCTCCTATCGGGATTTGTCAGCACATTCGGGCGGTGTTGCTGGACTTGTTTTACCATTGTCGAGGATGTCTTATAATCGGGATGCCGAGTCTGATCGGATTGTCTTGGGAGAAGGAATATCCTTCATTGACCGTGAGAGCTTGTGATGGGCTAAGTTGGGACTCCCCTGCAGGGATTTGAACTTTCAAAAGCCGTGCCCGCGGTTATGGGCAGATGGGAATTTGTTAATGTCCGGTTGTAGAAAACCTGAAACTTAACTTAATTAAAGTGCACCAACCGCGTGTGTAACCGTGATGGTCTCTTCTCGGCGGAGCCCGGGAAGTGAACACGGTGTTGGAGTAATGCTTGACATAGGTTGTTCTAGGATCACTTCTTGATCATAGTTGTTCGACCGTGCTTTTGCCTTCTCTTATCGCTCTCTTTTGCGAATATCTTAGCCACCATATATGCTAGTTACTTGCTGCAGCTCCACCTCATATCTTTGCCTTACCTATAAGCTTAAATAGTCTTGATCGTGAGGGTGTGAGATTGCTGAGTCCCCGTGACTCACAGATTACTTCCAAAACCAGATGCAGGGACCGATGATACCGTTCCAGATGATATGACCGAGCTCAAGTGGGAGTTTGATGAAGACTCTCATCGTTACTATGTGTCTTTCCCAGATGATCAGTAGTGGTGCCCAGTTGGGGCGATCGGGGACTATGTTGCAATTGGGGTTTATCTTCATTTTGGTTCCGTAGTCAGACCTTGAGTGTATTTGGATGAATGTAATGACTTATTTATGTATTTGTGTGACGTGGCGAGTGTAAGCCAACTATGTACCTTTCCCTTTATTTATTTACATGGGTTGTTGTGAAGATTACCTCACTTGCGACATTGCTTTCAATGCGGTTATGCCTCTAAGTCGTGCTTCGACACGTGGGAGATATAGCCGCATCGAGGGCGTTACAAGTTGGTAATCAGAGCCTTCCTCGACCTTAGGAGCCCCCTGCTTGATCGAATCATTGGCGTTGTTGAGTCTAGAAAAATGTTTTTGAGTCATTTAGGAATTATATATCGGAGAGTTAGAAATTCTTTTTACTCCTCAGTCCCTTCGTCGCTCTGGTGAGGCATCCCGACGTAGAGTTTTGAATCTTCTCTTCTCAAATTTCACTAAAAATATTTTAGGATCACGCGGGTATCTTGGAATCGTTCCGATGGTTTTGTGACGAGAACATTATTCTTGGTGCCTCCTGACATTTAGGGGTTGTGGCAGTGTCCCGGGGAGTTGATCTCCGAGGTGTTGTCGTCACAATTGTATCGTTGAGATTCTGGAATACCCGAGTTTCGCCGACATCGAAAATCTGTTTTATGCAGTTGTTGGTGAGATAATCTCGACGCCACCCAGTACTGGGGCGGGAGTTCGGGAGTATTGCCATAACTCGTATAACAGATGCTTTTCGAAGGTTGAGGTAAATGATTTCCGAAGGTTTCTTGGTTATGTGCTGAAGGATGGATACAGCTGGATGTAGGATTTGCTAGCTTTGGGTGAGATATTATGCTTCCCCTGTATCCCCAACACCTGATTGCATAACCGGAAAGGTTCGGGAGTTTCATAGGTGGGAATTCTTGTAGCTCTAGTTCTTCTTTCGCGGATATTTGGTTTGGGATTGGGTAATCCTCACCAAGTATTTGTTCTTGTCCGTACCTTGTTGTTTTATTCCTCTACCTCTATCTGAGTGGCTTCTCAATTTATGGAAATGTGACCATTTCGTTTGGAATGCATTCGTTCATTTTGTTCGGATGTGAAGACTATATGTTGCAATTTCTATTCGTTGGATTCAACTTCCATATATGTCTGTCAAGATGCTAACGGTTGTCATCCTCTTCAGGATGGCTCCCGCTAAGGGTCAGAATCAGAATCAGGATCCGCCACCACCACCTCCATCTCCGGAGGCATGGCAAGCTGTGATGGCCACTACCAATGCAAACACGCAGCTGATCATGCAAATTCTGCAAGAGCGCAACCAAGGCCATGACAACAATCAGAATTAGTTTGCTACACTCAACCAGTTCCTTGCTAACCAGCCAAAGACCTTCAGCAACTGTGTCGAGGCATCAGACGCTGATGATTGGCTCGTGGACATATGCAAGCATTTTGAGTGCAGTAACATCAGGCCTGAGGACTTTGTCAAGTTTGCCTCCTTCCAACTCAAAGACCAAGCTACAGAATGGTTTCAGTAATACAAAGATTCCAGAGGAGGCCGTGTGATTACCTGGGATGAATTCCGTCAAGACTTTAGAGCTCATCACATTCCTTAGAGTGTTGTTGAAAGCAAGCGTGAGGAATTCCGCAACCTGAAGCAAGGCAGCTTGTCTGTTTACCAGTATAACATTCTGTTCCAGAGGCTCGCTCGTTTCGCCAAGCAGGACGTCCCTGACGAGAGGAGCATGATATATCAGTTCAGGGGTGGTCTCAGAGAAGAACTCCAACTAGCTCTCGTCCTCTTTGAGCCCAAGAAGTACGATGAGTTTTACAACATGGCAATGAAGCAAGAGGCTGCCCAACTGAAGTGCGATGCTTCCAAGAAGCGAGTCAGAGATGTGACTTCTTCTTCCTCAACTCAAGTGGTTTCTAAGCAGCAAAAGTATTGGCTGCCTCCTCCTCCGTTCCGTCACCCTTATCAGCAGAAGAGCAAAGGTGGCAATGGATCTTCCCACCCACCCAACCCTGGCTTTTAGAACAAGACTTCGTCTCAAGCTCCAAGATCAAGTGCTCCGTATCACCGTCCGCTCTCGGAGGTCATGTGCAACAAGTGTCAGCAGAAGGGTCACTATGCCAACAAATGCTTCAATCAGAGGTGTCTTCCTCCTCCTCCTCCTGTGAGATCTGCCAATACCGCAGTGGTCAAGCATAACCCCAAGCACGCCAAGGTCAACTTGTTGAACGCAGCTCAGGCAGAGGACTCGCCAGATGTGATTATGGGTAACCTTCCTGTTAACGATATTCCTGCAAAAGTTCTCTTTGACACTGGTGCATCGCTTTCTTTTATTTCAAGACCATTTGTTGCCAAGCATGAATTTGTGACCGAAAGGATTCCTTTCCCGTTGAAGATTGTGTCCCCGGGCAAGCAAATGACATCTAACAATTGCGTCCCGGATGTTACTATCACGTTGGGTGACTATAAGTTTCTATCCTCTCCAGTGGTCCTTGGTAACTCGGATATTGATCTTATTCTCGGAATGGATTGGCTTTCTAAGCACAAGGCTCACCTTGATTGTGCTGCCAGGAAGATTCAATTGACTCATTCGTCTGAGGATGTAATTGTCTTTGCCGCTCGTGACGATACCATCCGTCTGTTTTCTCTCAATGAGAAGGGCGAGCTGGATGCCATCTCTCAAATTCCAGTCGTTTGCGAATATCAAGACGTCTTTCCAGAAGAGCTTCCAGGAATGCCTCCGCACCGGCCAGTTGAATTCGTCATCGATCTTGAGCCTGGCACGGAACCTGTTTGCAAACGTCCTTACAAGCTTGGACCTGAAGAGTTGAAGGAGCTGAAGAAGCAACTCGATATTCAAGAGCGAATGGGTCTCATCCGACCTAGTTCTTCTCCGTGGGGTTGTGGAGTTCTTTTTGTGAAGAATAAGGATGGAACGGACCGACTCTGTGTCGACTACCGTCCATTGAACAAGAAGACTATAAAGAACAAGTACCCACTTCCCAACATCAACGAGCTGTTTGAACAACTCAAAGGTGCTCAAGTATTCTCCAAGCTTGATCTCCGTATGGGCTATCACCAGATTCGCATTCGTGAAGAAGATATCCCCAAGATAGCATTCAGAACAAGCTATGGTTCATATGAATACACTGTCATGTCTTTTGGCCTCGTCAACGCTCCGCCAACATTCTCTCGCATGATGAACTTCATCTTCAACGCCTACACAAATGACTTTGTCTTGGTCTACCTCGATGACATTTTGGTCTTTTCTAAGAACAAGGAAGATCATGCCAAGCACTTGCGTTTGGTGTTGGATAAGCTCAGAGAACATCAGCTCTATGCCAAGTTTTCAAAGTGCGAGTTTTGGCTCGATGAGGTTCTCTACCTTGGGCATATCATTTCTGCCAAGGGCATAGCGGTGAATGCTGAGAAGGTGTCCGCAATTGTGAATTGGGAACCACCTCAGAATGTGAAGCAACTCCGCAGCTTCCTTGGTCTCGCAAGCTATTGTCGAAGGTTTGTTGAGAACTTCTCAAAGATCGTGAAGCCTCTTTCCAACCTTCTCTAGAAGCATGTGAAGTACGTTTGGTCTCCTGAATGTGACATCGCTTTCAACACCCTGAAAGAGAAGTTAGTCACTGCTCCAGTTCTGACTCCTCCTGATGAATCCAAACCGTTTGAGGTCTTCTGTGATGCTTCCCTTCAAGGTCTTGGTGCAGTGTTGATGCAAGAGAAGAAAGTTGTGGCCTATACCTCTCGCCAGTTGAAGCCCAACGAGAAGAACTACCCCACTCATGACCTCGAGTTGGCGGCAGTTGTGCATGCTCTTTTAACTTGGAGACATCTCTTATTGGGAAGAAAAGTGGACATCTTCACTGACCACAAGAGTCTCAAGTACATCTTCACTCAGCCTAATCTCAACCTCAGGCAGACTCGTTGGGTCGAAATGATTCAAGAGTATAATCCGAGTATTGAATATACTCCAGGCAAGGCCAATGTAATTGCTGACGCATTGAGCAGGAAGGCTTACTGCAACAGTTTAATTATCAAGCCTTACCAACCCGAGCTTTGTGAAGCTTTCCATAAACTCAATCTGCAAGTTGTTCCTCAAGGTTTCCTCGCCAACCTCCAAGTCTCTCCTACTTTGGAAGATCAGATTCACGAGGCTCAACTTCTTGATGCTATGGTGAAGAAGGTGAAGATTGGGATTGTTAAGAGTCAACCCAAGTACAAGTGCTATCGCCTTGACGACAAGGATACTCTATTCTTCGAGGATCGCATTGTCGTGCCTAAAGGTGACATTCGTAAAGTCATTATGAACGAGGCTCACAATTCACTCCTCTCTATCCACCCTGGAAGTACAAAGATGTACCATGACCTAAAGCAGTCGTATTGGTGGACTCGAATGAAGCGCGAGATTGCTTAGTTCGTGAATGAATGTGATGTCTGCAGAAGAGTGAAAGCAGAACACCAACGACCAGCTGGTCTCCTCCAACCTCTTGCCATTCCAGAATGGAAGTTTGACCACACTGAGATGGACTTCGTGACTGGATTTCCAAAGTGCAAGTGTGGCAATGATGCTATCTTCGTTGTCATCGAGAAACTCATTAAAGTGGCTCATTTCCTCCCTACCAAAGAATCTATCATAGCATCTCAATTGGAAGAGCTATATACCTCCCGGATTGTCTCTCTGCACGGCATTCTGTAGTTGATTTCTTCAGATCGTGGCAGCATCTTTACCTCCAAGTTTTCGGATTCTTTTCAGAAGGCCATGGGCACCAACATCCATTTCAGCACAACTTTTCATCCTCAAACTAGTGGCCAAGTCGAGCGAGTTAATCATATTCTTGAAGATATGGTCAGGGCTTGCGTCATCTCCTTCGGTATGAAGTGGGAAGACTGTCTTCCATATGCCGAGTTCTCCTACAACAACAGCTTCCAAGCGAGTTCGGGCAAGGCCGGCCCCATTCGAAATTCTCTATGGCAGGAAGTGTCGTACTCCTCTTAACTGGTCAGAGACTGGTGAACGTCAACTTCTTGGCAATGACTTGATCACAGAGGCAGAAGAGATGTGCAAAGTCATTTGTGATAATCTCAAATCCGCGCAATCGCGCCAGAAGAGTTACTATGATAGCAAGCATCGTGACTTGGCTTTCGAGATCGGAGACCATGTCTACCTCTGCGTCTCTCCTATGAAAGGTACTCGTCACTTCGGTATCAAAGGGAAGCTTGCCCCTAGATACGTGGGTCCTTTCAAGATCGTCAGCAAGAGAGGCGATCTCACCTATCAACTTGAGCATCCCTCCAAGTTTGCAAATGTGCACGACGTGTTTCATGTCTCTCAGCTCCGCAAGTGTTTCAACACTCCTGATCGCACCGTCAACTTCGAAGACATTGATCTCCAAGAAGACCTATCTTATCATGAGCACCTAGTTGCTATTCTTGAAGAAACTGAGCGCAAGACTCGCAACAAGTCTATCAAATTCCTGAAAGTCAAGTGGTCACATCATTCCGACCGTGAAGCCACCTGGGAACGCGAGGATCACCTCCGTTCTGAGTACCCGGAGTTTTTCCAGTCCTAGATCTCGGGACGAGATCCTTTCGTAGTGGTGGAGTGTTGTAACACCCCGGATGTAATTTACCTTATTTGTATTCCAACTCTTGCCGTTTCTGGCACTAAGTTATATTATTTCCTCGTTGTTGGGTTTTTGTCTCCGTGTGTTTTGTTCTTTGTCATGCATCTCATATCATATCATCATGTGCATTGCATTTGCATACGTGTTCATGTCATGCATCCGAGCATTTTCCCTGTTGTCCGTTTTGCATTCCGGCGCTCCTATGTCCTCCGGTGGTCCTTTCTACCTCCATTCGTGTGTGGGGGTTAAACGTTTTCGGATTGGACCGAGACTTGTCATGCGACCTTGTTTTACTACCGGTAGGCCTCCTGTCAAGTTTCGTACCATTTGGACTTCGTTTGATACTCCAACGGTTAACCGAGGGACCGAAAAGGCCTCGTGTGTGTTGCAGCCCAACACCCCTCCAAAGTGGCCCAAAACCCACCTAAACCTCTCCCATCATCTAGAGCGTTCGATCACGATTGAGTGGCCGCAAACCGCACCTCATTTGGAGCTTCCTACCTCTCTCTACCTCTATAAATAGGTCTCCCCTCGAAAATCACGAGTCTCTTCTCCCCCTAACCCTAAATTTCCGCTTGCGCCGCCGCCGGACACGTCCGCCGGCGCCGGATGCATTTCCGCCGCTGACCGCAACCACTGTGAGGCCGCCACTTGTCCTGGCCGGCCTCCCCACCGCCGCGGCCCATGAGGCCCAGGGAGAGCCCTCCTCGGCCCGAGTCTTCGCCGACCGACGCCCGCGTCCTGCGCCCGATCTCCGCCGCCACCCTCTTCGTCGCCGGCGCGCCTGCTCCGCCGCCCGACCCATGCCGGCGAGCGCCGCACCTCGCCGGAGTTTTGCCTCCTCGCCGCCAGGAGAGCCCCGCGGCTCCCTGCGCCTCCAGGACCACCCACGGTGGCCGGCGCCGCCGCCCGCCGTCGGATCCGGTGCCATGTATTTTTGTGATCCTTGTGGTGACTAGCACAAGCATGCAAAGTAGCTTACTCAATAATGCTGATTTCAGGGACTTAGAATTTCACCAAGTCCTTGTCCTGATATTGTTTTTATGCCATATGTTCATGTTGTTTCCTAGTGATCCGTGCCTCTTTTGAGGATGATCAGGAAGGATGTTTTATTAATATTATGGTGCTCTATCATTCCATGTCTTTGTTTGCATTTATGGAGCAACCTAGCTTGAGTCAATCGAGCTCTACTTTTGCTATAAAATGTTCCTGGCAGATTGTTAACATGTTTAATGATTTTGCCGAGGTTGTTGCTATTGATCCGTGCAGGCTATATTGTTGTTCCTGCCATGTATAGCTTCCATGACATGTCTTCTTGATGGGTGTATGCTTAGTTTGTCATGCCATGCTCTGTAGTGAGTGCATCGAGCTCGTAAACATGCCTACTTGTTAAATGTTTTGCATGCTCCAGTTTTTCACCAAGTCTGAACCTGGTTATGTTTTTGCTATGTTCACATGCTTGTAATTGTATTTTCTGATCCCTTTTGGCTCAAGGTCACTAAGGAAATTTTGTTATATGCTTTGAGTAGCTTCATGCCATGCCTTGCTTTGTCATGATATGTTCCTGTAGCATGTAGTTATCTTGCTCTAAACATGACTTCCTGATGATAAATTCCTGACATGCTGTTAATTTCACTAAGTCTGAAACCTGTTATCTTTTGCACTTTTGCCATGCTTGTTTGAATCTGTTAATGGATGAATTAGCTGTAGCTCAGTGTTCATCTTTTGTCAAGCATCATGAGTGGATCCTTTCCATGTAATTTTTTGCCATGTTTGAGTGCAGTAGCTTAATTATCTTGATGCATTTGGATGGTCTCGTGCTGATTATCGCAGACCAGTGCATATTTGTTTTGCTTGTCATTTCCAAACCGTGCATCCGATTCCGGTGATCTTTATATCGATTTCAACCGAAATAAACTCACCTTTCCAGTAGCACTCTTGGTTTTCCAATATGAGGCCAGGTTCAACCAATCATTTCCAAATCTTGCATATGCATCACATATCGCATCCCGCATATCATACCATGTTTGCATCATGTTGCTTGAGCATTGCACGTGGTCGATTGTGTTCCCTTTTGCTTGTTGTTCTTGTTTGGGTAGAGCCAGGAGACGAGTACGTGAATGAGGAGCCCGTTGAGTGTGCCTACGAGGATCAAGGCAACTCTGAGAACTTTGCAGGCAAGATGACCATACCCTCGAAATCACTTCTATCTTTGCTTGCTAGATGCTCGCTCTTTGGCTATGCCAATGCTACGATACCTACCACATAATTATCATGCCTTTCATATTGCCATGTCAAACCTCTAACCCACCATGTCCTAGCAAACCGTTGTTTGGCTATGTTACCGCTTTGCACATCCCCTCTTATAGCGTTGCTAGTTGCAGGTGAAGATTGGAGATCGATCCTTGTTGGAACTTGTTTATTGTTGGGATATCACCATATTACCTTGTTTCTCTTAATGCACCTATATAATTGGTAAAGGGTGGAAGGCTCGGCCCTATGCCTAGTTTTTTGTTCCACTCTTGCCGCCCTAGTTTCCGTCATATCGGTGTTATGTTCCCGGATTTTGCGTTCCTTACACGGTTGGGTTATAATGGGAACCCCTTGACAGTTCGCCTTGAATAAAACTCCTCCAGCAATGCCCAACATTGGTTTTACCATTCGCCACCTAGCCTCTTTTTCCCATGGGTTTCCGGAGCCCAAGAGTCATCTTTATTAAACCCCCCGGGCTAGTGCTCCTCCAAAATAGAGCCACTTGCAGCGCCACCTCGGGGAAACTTGAGGGTTGGTTTTAGTTGTACGTAGTGTTCATCTGAGTGTGCCCTGGGAACAAGATATGTGCAGCTCCTATCGGTATTTTTCTGCACATTCGGGCGGTGTTGCTGGACTTGTTTTACCATTGTCGAGGATGTCTTGTAACCAGGATGCCGAGTCTAATCAGATTGTCTTGGGAGAAGGAATATCCTTCGTTGACCGTGAGAGCTTGTGATGGGCTAAGTTAGGACTCCCCTGCAGGGATTTGAACTTTCGAAAGATGTGCCCGCGGTTATGGGCAGATGGGAATTTGTTAATGTCCGGTTGTAGAAAACCTGAAACTTAACTTAATTAAAATGCACCAACCGCGTGTGTAACCGTGATGGTCTCTTCTCGGCGGAGCCCAGGAAGTGGACACGGTGTTGGAGTAATGCTTGACATAGGTTGTTCTAGGATCACTTCTTGATCATAGTTGTTCGACCGTGCTTTTGCCTTCTCTTATCGCTCTCTTTTGCGAATATGTTAGCCACCATATATGCTAGTCGCTTGCTACATCTCCACCTCATATATTTGCCTTACCTATAAGCTTAAATAGTCTTGATCACGAGGGTGTGAGATTGCTGAGTCCCCGTGACTCACAGATTACTTCCAAAACCAGATGTAGGGACCGATGATACCATTCCAGATGATATGACTGAGCTCAAGTGGGAGTTCGATGAAGACTCTCGTCGTTACTACGTGTCTTTCTCAGATGATCAGTAGTGGTGCCCAGTTGGGGCGATCGGGGACTATGTTGCATTTGGGGTTTATCTTCATTTTGGTTCCGTAGTCGGACCTTGAGTGTATTTGGATGAATGTAATGACTTATTTATGTATTTGTGTGACGTGGTGAGTGTAAGCCAACTATGTACCTTTCCCTTTATTTATTTACATGGGTTGTTGTGAAGATTACCTCACTTGCGACATTGCTTTCAATGCGGTTATGCCTCTAAGTCGTGCTTCGACACGTGGGAGATATAGCCGCATCGAGGGCGTTACACAGTGAACACAAGTTATGGTTCTGTAACTCGACTACATGATAAAATAAATAGAGGAAGCATAAGGCGAAAAGTTCAATGCCTTGTGTCTGGTTATTGTATTTGTTTATTTGAACCTTTCATGCTTATAGTACACATAATTCCAATGATTTTTTTCTATGTCTCAAGTACATGACCAAACTCACATTCTGTGCATATCCTTTACTATCTTGGAGCAGCTTCATGTATATAAGTTTGTGGCAGACTTCAAGGAGAAATTGTCAAATCCACGACCGTGAGGGACGAGTGAACAAAGAGAGAATGGGACGCCACATACTCGTGCAGCAGCCACGCTCCGCTGGACAAAGACCCTCAAGTACACCACTGCAACAAAACAGCTGGCGAGGAAACCTTTGGAGAAGACTCCATGCTTCCTGATGTAGTAGACTTGGCCTAGGAATATCAAATTTTGTAAATTTGGAGTTGGACAACTGTTGTATCAGTGTAGAGCTGATTGCTCTGTTGAGTAAATAGGCAATTTCTCGATTAAATTAATCCACGAGTAAATCACTAGCATGGCATTGACACAAATAAACACATACTGATATTCGGTTAAGCTAGCACATACTACGCTAATTGCAGAAAGATCTACGTATAACGCTAGCATGGCTAAAACAGAAAATAGTAGGAGCGGGATAAACGAGTTATACCCTCCAGTAGGCCATGCAGAGGCTGTGTCTTTGGTGGCAGCAGTAGCGTCCTCGGCGGCCTTCTTGTCAGCTTCAGCTTTCTCGGCGGCGGCACGTTCAGCGTCGGTGGACATGGTGATGATGAAGGTGACGCGGACGTAGAGGAAGTAGACGATCGGAAGCGAGCAGTCGCTTAATCGCTGCCCAAAAACCTATTCGCCCCTCACCCCGTACAGGAACCAGAAGGGCGTGGTTTCGGAGACCTGCTCTCCCGTCGACCATGTACGTGGCGGACGGGATGGAGTCACCGACAGCAGCAGCAGCAAAGGAACGACGGTGGGCGTGCGCGTGGAGCAGATGTGATCTGTTTGTGGCGGCTAGGGTTAAGAGACACCGCACACTTATATAGGCGCAGCCATGTGGAGAGACTGTTGGGGAACGTAGCAGAATTTTAAAATTTTCTACGCATCACCAAGATCAATCTATGGAGTCATCTAGCAACGAGGGAGAGGGGAGTGCATCTACATACCCTTGTAGATCGCGAGCAGAAGCGTTCAAGAGAACGGGGGTGATGGAGTCGTACTCGTCGTGATCCAAATCACTGATGACCCAGCGCCGAACGGACGACACCTCCGCATTCAACACACGTACGGTTGGGAAGACGTCTCCTCCAACTTGATCCAGCAAGGGGAAAGGAGAGGTTGATGGAGATCCAGCAGCACGACAGCGTGATGGTGGAAGCAACGGTGATCTCGGCAGGGCTTCGCCAAGCTCAGCGAGAGGGAGGGGTGTCACGGGAGGAAGAGGGAGGCGCCAGGGGCTAGGGTGCGGCTGCCCTCCCTCCCCCCACTATATATAGGACCCCTAGGGGGGGGGGGAGGGCGCCGGCCCTAGGAGATGGGATCTCCAAGGGGGGCGGCGGCTTGCCCCCCAAGCCAAGTGGGGCGCCCCCACCCCTAGGGTTTCCAACCCTAGGCGCAGGGGGAGGCCCACGGGGGGGCGCACCAGCCCACTAGGGGCTGGTTACCCTCCCACTTCAGCCCATGGGGTCCTCCGGGATAGGTGGCCCCACCCGGTGGACCCTCGGGACCCTTCCGGTGGTCCCGGTACAATACCGATTACCCCCGAAACTTTCCCGATGGCCGAAACTTGACTTCCTATATATACATCTTCACCTCCAGACCATTCCGGAACTCCTCGTGACGTCCGAGATCTCATCCAGGACTCCGAACAACTTTCGGGTTACCGTATACTAATATCTCAACAACCCTAGCATCACCGAACCTTAAGTGTGTAGACCCTACGGGTTCGGGAGACACGCAGACATGACCGAGACGACTCTCCGGTCAACAACCAACAGCGGGATCTGGATACCCATGTTGGCTCCCACATGCTCCTCGATGATCTCATCGGATGAACCACGATATCAAGGATTCAATCAATCCCGTATACAATTCCCTTTGTCAATCGATACGTTACTTGCCCGAGACTCGACCGTCGGTATCCCAATACCTCCTTCAATCTCGTTACCAGCAAGTCACTTTACTCATACCGTAATGCATGATCCCGTGATCAACCACTTGGTCACATTGAGCTCATTATGATGATGCATTACCGAGTGGGCCCAGAGATACCTCTCCGTCATACGGAGTGACAAATCCTAGTCTCGATTCGTGCCAACCCAACAGACACTTTCGGAGATACCCATAGTGCACCTTTATAGTCACCCAGTTACGTTGTGACGTTTGGCACACCCAAAGCACTCCTACGGTATCCAGGAGTTGCACAATCTCATGGTCTAAGGAGATGATACTTGACATTCGGAAAAGCTATAGCGAACGAACTACACGATCTTTGAGCTATGCTTAGGATTGGGTCTTGTCCATCACATCATTCTCCTAATGATGTGATCCCGTTATCAATGACATCTAATGTCCATAGTCAGGAAACCATGACTATCTTTTGATCAACGAGCTAGTCAACTAGAGGCTCACTAGGGACGTGTTGTGGTCTATGTATTCACACATGTATTACGATTTCCGAATAACACAATTATAGCATGAACAATAGACAATTATCATGAACAAGGAAATATAATAATAACCATTTTATTATTGCCTCTAGGGCATATTTCCAACAGTCTCCCACTTGCACTAGATTAATAATCTAGTTACATTGTGATGAATCGAACACCCATAGAGTTCTGGTGTTGATCATGTTTTGCTCTAGGGAGAGGTTTAGTCAACGGATCTGCTACATTCAGGTCCGTATGTACTTTACAAATATCTATGTCTCCATTTTGAACACTTTCACGAATGGAGTTGAAGCGACGCTTGATATGCCTGGTCTTCCTGTGAAACCTGGGCTCCTTGGCAAGGGCAATAGCTCTAGTGTTGTCACAGAAGAGAGTCATCGGGCCCGACGCATTGGGAATGACTCCTAGGTCGGTAATGAACTCCTTCACCCAGATTGCTTCTTGTGTTGCCTCTAAGGCTGCCATGTACTCCGCTTCACATGTAGATCCCGCCATAACGCTTTGCTTGCAACTGCACCAGCTTACTGCCCCACCATTCAAAATATACACGTATCCGGTTTGTGACTTAGAGTCATCGAGATCTGTGTCGAAGCTAGCATCGACGTAACCCTTTACGACGAGCTCTTCGTCACCTCCATAAACGAGAAACATATCCTTAGTCCTCTTCAGGTACTTCAGGATATTCTTGACCGCTGTCCAGTGTTCCATGCCGGGATTACTTTGGTACCTTCCTACCAAACTTATGGCAAGGTTTACATCAGGTCTGGTACACAACATAGCATACATGATAGACCCTATGGCCGAGGCATAGGGGACGACACTCATCTTTTCTCTATCTTCTGCCGTGGTCGGGCATTGAGCCGTGCTCAATCTCGTACCTTGCAATACAGGCAAGAACCCCTTCTTTGACTGATCCATATTGAACTTCTTCAATATCTTGTCAAGGTACGTACTTTGTGAAAGACCAATGAGGCATCTCGATCTATCTCTATAAATCTTGATGCCTAATAGGTAAGCAGCTTCACCAAGATTCTTCATTGAAAAACACTTGTTCAAGTAGGCCTTTTTGTTTTCCAAGTATTCTATATCATTTCCCATCAACAGTATGTCATCCACATACAATATGAGAAATGCTACAGAGCTCCCACTCACTTTCTTGTAAATGCAGGCTTCTCCATAAGTCTGCCTAAACCCAAACGCTTTGATCATCTCATCAAAATGAATGTTCCAACTCCGAGATGCTTGCACCAGCCCATAGATCAAGCGTTGGAGCTTGCACACCTTGTCAGCATTCTTAGGATCGACAAAACCTTCCGGCTGCATCATATATAATTCTTCCTTAAGGAAACCATTAAGGAATGCCGTTTTGACGTCCATTTGCCATATCTCATAATCATAGAATGCGACAATTGCTAACATGATTCGGACGGACTTCAGCTTCGCTACGGGTGAGAAAGTCTCATCGTAGTCAACCCCTTGAACTTGTCGATAACCCTTAGCGACAAGCCGAGCTTTATAGATGGTTACATTACCATCCGCGTCTGTCTTCTTCTTAAAGATCCATTTATTTTCTACGGCTCGCCGATCATCGGGCAAGTCAGTCAAAGTCCATACTTCGTTTTCATACATGGTCCAATCTCGGATTTCATGGCTTCCAGCCATTTGTCGGAATCTGGGCCCGCCATCGCTTCTTCATAGTTCGAAGGTTCACCATTGTCTAACAACATGATTTCCAAGACAGGGTTGCCGTACCACTCTGGTGCGGAACATGTCCTTGTGGACCTACGAAGTTCAGTAGCAACTTGATCTGAAGTTTCATGATCATCATCATTAACTTCCTCTCTAGTCGGTGCAGGCACCCGAGGAACATTTTCCTGAGTTGCGCCACTTTCCAGTTCAAGAGGTAACACTTCATCAAGTTCTACTTTCCTCCCACTTACTTCTTTCAAGAGAAACTATTTCTCTAGAAAGGATCCATTCTTGGCAACAAAGATCTTGCCTTCGGATCTGAGGTAGAAGGTATACCCAATAGTTTCTTTAGGGTATCCTATGAAGACGCATTTTTCCTACTTGGGTTTGAGCTTTTCAGGTTGAAGTTTCTTGACATAAGCATCACATCCCCAACTTTTAGAAACGACAGCTTAGGTTTCTTCCCAAACCATAATTCATACGGTGTCGTCTCAACGGATTTCGACGGAGCCCTATTTAAAGTGAATGCGGCAGTCTCTAAAGCATAGCCCCAAAATGACAGCGGTAGATCGGTAGGAGACATCATAGATCGCACCATATCCAATAGAGTGTGATTACGACGTTCGGACACACCATTATGCTGAGGTGTTCCAGGCGGCGTGAGTTGTGAAACTATTCCACATTTCCTTAAGTGTGTGCCAAATTCATGACTCAAGTATTCTCCCCCACGATCTGATCGCAAGAACTTGATTTTTCTGTCACGTTGATTCTCAACTTCACTCTGAAATTCCTTGAACTTTTCAAAGGTCTCAGACTTGTGTTTCATTAAGTAGACATAGCCATATCTACTCAAGTCATCAGTGAGGGTGAGGACATAACGATAGCCACCGCGAGCCTCAACGCTCATTGGACCGCACACATCAGTATGTATGATTTCCAATAAGTTGGTTGCTCGCTCCATTGTTCCTGAGAACGGAGTCTTGGTCATTTTACCCATGAGGCATGGTTCGCACGTGTCAAATGATTCGTAATCAAGAGACTCCAAAAGTCCATCTGCATGGAGCTTCTTCATGCGTTTGACACCTATATGACCAAGGCGGTAGTGCCACAAGTATGTGGGACTATCATTATCAACCTTACATCTTTTGGTATTCACACTATGAATATGTGTAACATTGCGCTCGAGATTCATTAAGAATAAACCATTCACCAGCGGAGCATGACCATAAAACATATCTCTCATATAAATAGAACAACCATTATTCTCGGATTTAAATGAGTAGCCATATCGAATTAAACGAGATTCTGATACAATGTTCATGCTCAAAGCTGGCACTAAATAACAATTATTGAGGTTTAAAACTAATCCCGTAGGTAAATATAGAGGCAGCGTGCCGACGGCGATCACATCAAACTTGGAACCATTCCCGACGCGCATCATCACCTCGTCCTTCGCCAGTCTCCGCTTATTCCACAGCTCCTGCTTTGAGTTAAAAATGTGAGCAACCGCACCGGTATCAAATACCCAGGAGCTACTACGAGTACTGGTAAGGTACACATCAATTACATGTATATCACATATACCTTTAGTGTTGCCAGCCTTCTTATCCGCTAAGTATTTGGGGCAGTTCCGCTTCCAGTGACCACTTCCCTTGCAATAAAAACACTCAGTCTCGGGCTTGGGGTCCATTCTTTGGCTGCTTCCCGGCAGCTTGCTTACCAGGCGCGGCAACCCCCTTGCCATCCTTCTTGAAGTTCTTCTTACCCTTGCCTTTGTTAAACTTAGTGGTTTTATTAACCATCAACACTTGATGTTCTTTTTGATCTCCACCTCCGCTGATTTCAGCATTGAATATACCTCAGGAATGGTCTTTTCCATCCCCTGCATATTGAAGTTCATCACAAAGCTCTTGTAGCTCGGTGGAAGCGACTGAAGGATTCTATCAATGACCGCGTCATCCGAGAGATTAACTCCCAGCTGAGTCAAGCGGTTATGCAACCCAGACATTTTGAGTATGTGCTCACTGACAGAACTATTTTCCTCCATCTTACAACTGAAGAACTTGTCGGAGACTTCATATCTCTCGACCCGGGCATGAGCTTGGAAAACCATTTTTAGCTCTTCGAACATCTCATATGCTCAGTGTTGCTCAAAACGTTTTTGGAGCCCGGTTCTAAGCTGTAAAGCATGCCGCACTGAACGAGGGAGTAATCATCAGCACGTGACTGCCAAGCATTCATAACGTCTTGGTTCTCTAGGATGGGTGCATCACCTAGCGGTGCTTCTAGGACATAATCTTTCTTGGCAGCTATGAGGATGATCCTCAGGTTCCGGACCCAGTCCGTATAGTTGCTGCCATCATCTTTCAGCTTGGTTTTCTCTAGGAACGCGTTGAAGTTGAGGACAACGTGGGCCATTTGATCTACAAAGATTTTAGACTAAGTTCATGATAATTAAGTTCATCTAATCAAATTATTCAATGAACTCCCACTCAGATAGACATCCCTCTAGTCATCTAAGTGAAACATGATCTGAGTCAACTAGGCCGTGTCCGATCATCATGTGAGACGGACTAGTCAACATCGGTGAACATCTTCATGTTGATCGTATCTTCTATACGACTCATGCTCGACCTTTCGGTCTTCCGTGTTCCGAGGCCATGTCTGTACATTCTAGGCTCATCAGGTCAACCTAAGTGTATTGCATGTGTAAATCTGGCTTACATCCATTGTATTCGAACGTTAGAATCTATCACACCCAATCATCACATGGTGCTTCGAAACAACGAACCTTCGCAACGGTGCACAATTAGGGGGAACACTTTCTTGAAATTATTACGAGGGATCATCTTATTTAAGCTACCGCCGTTCTAAGCAAATAAGATGTAAAACATGATAAACATCACATGCAATCAAATAGTGACATGATATGGCCAATATCATTTGCTCCTTTTGATCTCCATCTTCGGGGCTCCATGATCATCGTTGTCACCGGCATGACACCATGATCTCCATCATCGTGTCTTCTTGAAGTTGTCTCGTCATCTATTACTTCTACTACTTTGGCTAACGCTTTAGCAATAAAGTAAAGTAATTACATGACGTTTATGTTGACACGCAGGTCATAAATAAATTAATACAACTCCTATGGCTCCTGCCGGTTGTCATACTCATCGACATGCAAGTCGTGATCCCTATTACAAGAACATGATCAATCTCATACATCACATATATCATTCATCACATCCTTTTGGCCATATCACATCACACGGCACATGCTGCAAAAACAAGTTAGGCGTCCTCTAATTGTTGTTGCAAGTTTTTACGTGGCTGCTATAGGTTTCTAGCAAGAACGTTTCTTACCTACGCCAAAACCACAACGTGATATGCCAATTTCTATTTACCCTTCATAAGGACCCTTTTCATCGAATCCGATCCGACTAAAGTGGGAGAGAAAGACACCCGCTAGCCACCTTATGCAACTAGTGCATGTCAGTCGGTGGAACCAGTCTCACGTAAGCGTACGTGTAAGGTCGGTCCGGGCCGCTTCATCCCACGATGCCGCCGAATCAAGATAATACTAGTAACGGCAAGTAAATTGACAATATCGACGCCCACAACTGCTTTGTGTTCTACTCATGCATAGAAACTACACATAGACCTAGCTCATGATGCCACTGTAGGGGAACATAACAGAATTTTAAAATTTTCTACGCATCACCAAGATCAATCTATGGAGTCATCTAGCAATGAGGGAGAGGGGAGTGCATCAACATACCCTTGTAGATCACGAGCGAAAGCGTTCAAGAGAACAGGGTTGATGGAGTCGTACTCGTCGTGATCCAAATCACCGATGACCCAGCGCCGAACGGACGGCATCTCCGCGTTCAACACACGTACGGTTGGGAAGACGTCTCCTCGAACTTGATCCAGTAAGGGGAAAGGATAGGTTGATGGAGATCCAGCAGCACGACGGCGTGGTGGTCGAAGCAACGGTGATCTCGGTAGGGCTTCGCCAAGCTCAGCGAGAGGGAGAGGTGTCACGGGAGGGAGAGGGAGGCGCCAGGGGCTAGGGTGCGGCTTCCCTCCCTCCCCCCACTATATATAGGACCCCTAGGGGGGGTGCCGGCCCTAGGAGATGGGATCTCCAAGGGGGGCGGCGGCCAAGGGGGGTGGCTTGCCCCCCAAGCCAAGTGGGGCGCCCCCTACCCCTAGGGTTTCCAATCCTAGGCGCAGGGGGAGGCCCAAGGGGGGCGCACCAGCCCACTAGGGGCTGGTTCACCTCCCACTTCAGCCCATGGGGCCGTCCGAGATAGGTGGCCCCACCCGGTGGACCCTTCCGGTGGTCCCGGTACAATACCGATTACCCCTGAAACTTTCCCGATGGCCGAAACTTGACTTCCTATATATAAATGTTCACCTCCGGACCATTCCGGAACGCCTGGTGACGTCCGGGATCTCATCCGGGACTCCGAACAACTTTCGGGTTACCGTATACTAATATCTCAACAACCCCGGCGTCACCGAACCTTAAGTGTGTAGACCCTACGGGTTCGGGAGACACGCAGACATGATCAAGACGACTCTCTGGTCAACAACCAACAGCGGGATCTGGATACCCATGTTGGCTTCCACATGCTCCTCGATGATCTCATCGGATGAACCACGATGTCGAGGATTCAATCAATCCCGTATACAATTCCCTTTGTCAATCGGTACGTTACTTGCCCGAGACTCGATCGTCGGTATCCCAATACCTCATTCAATCTTGTTACCGGCAAGTCACTTTACTCGTACCGTAATGCATGATCCCGTGATCAACCACTTGGTCACATTGAGCTCATTATGATGATGCATTACCGAGTGGGCCTAGAGATACCTCTCCGTCATACAGAGTGACAAATCCCAGTCTCGATTCGTGCCAACCAAACAGACACTTTCGGAGATACCCGTAGTGCACCTTTATAGTCACCCAGTTACGTTGTGATGTTTGGCACACCCAAAGCACTCCTACGGTATCCGGGAGTTGCACAATCTCATGGTCTAAGGAGATGATACTTGACATTCGGAAAAGCTATAGCGAACGAACTACACGATCTTTGAGCTATGCTTAGGATTGGGTCTTTTCCATCACATCATTCTCCTAATGATGTGATCCCATTATCAATGACATCTAATGTCCATAGTCAGGAAACCATGACTATCTTTTGATCAACGAGCTAGTCAACTAGAGGCTCACTAGGGACGTGTTGTGGTCTATGTATTCACACATGTATTACGATTTCTGGATAACACAATTATAGCATGAACAATAGACAATTATCATGAACAAGGAAATATAATAATAACCATTTTATTATTGCCTCTAGGGCATATTTCCAACAGAGACGTGGGCTCGACCCACGTCCGAATCTGTGACAGCCCACGATCTGACGTCTCAGATCGTGGCCCAGCTGTCAGAGGACTCTCCGTTAGTGACTGGCAAAAATAAGCGTGTAGGTGTGAGCTCGGCTCAATCCCGCAATCCGCGTCACGTCGCGTCGTGCCGAGGCGTGGCGGGCGGCGGAGGAGGAGTGCGCGAGGGCCTCTTCTCTTCTCAAGCTCCAATAGCATGTAGAAGAGAAACCCTTATAAGGAGGTCCTGAAGGAAATATGCCCTAGAGGCAATAATAAAGTTATTATTTATTTCCTTATTTCATGATAAATTTTTATTATTCATGCTAGAATTGTATTAACCAGAAACATAATACTTGTGTGAATACATAGACAAACTAAACGTCACTAGTATGCCTCTACTTGACTAGCTCGTTGATCGAAGATGGTTATGTTTCCTAACCATAGACATGTGTTGTCATTTGATTAACGGGATCACATCATTAGGAGAATGATGTGATTGACATGACCCATTCCATTAGCTTAGCACCCGATCGTTTAGTATGTTGCTATTGCTTTCTTCATGACTTATACATGTTCCTACGACTATGAGATTATGCAACTCCCGTTTGCCGGAGGAATACTTTGTGTGCTACCAAACGTCACAACGTAACTGGGTGATTATAAAGGAGCTCTACAGGTGTCCCCAAAGGTACATGTTGGGTTGGCGTATTTCGAGATTAGGATTTGTCACTCCGTTTGTCGGAGAGGTATCTCTGGGCCCTCTCGGTAATGCACATCACATAAGCCTTGCAAGCATTGCAACTAATGAGTTAGTTGCGAGATGATGTATTACGAAACGAGTAAAGAGACTTGCCGGTAACGAGATTGAACTAGGTATTGAGATACCGACGAACGAATCTCGGGCAAGTAACATACCGATGACAAAGGGAACAACGTATGTTGTTATGCGGTCTGACCGATAAAGATCTTCATAGAATATGTGGGAGCCAATATGAGCATCCAGGTTCCGCTATTGGTTATTGACCGGAGACGTGTCTCGGTCATGTCTACATTGTTCTCGAACCCGTAGGGTCCGCACGCTTAAGGTTTCGATGACAGTTATATTATGAGTTTATGAGTTTTGATGTACCGAAGGAGTTTGGAGTCCCGGATGAGATCAGGGACATGACGAGGAGTCTCGAAATGGTCGAGACGTAAAGATCGATATATTGGACGACTATATTCGGACATCGGAAAGGTTCCGAATGATTCGGGTATTTTCGGAGGTACCGGGGAGTTACGGGAATACGAGGAAGAAGCAATGGGCCTTAATGGGCCTTAGTGGAAAGGACCAGGAGGTGGCGCGCGCCCCTCCCAAGCCCAGTCCGAATTGGACAAGGGGTTTGGGGCGCGGCCCCTCTCTCCCTTCCTTCCCCTCTTCCCCCCTTTCCCCCCTTCTCCTAGTTGGACTAGGAAAGGAGGAAACCTACTCCAACTAGGAGTAGGAATCCTACTCCCTGGCGCGCCCCTCCTAGGGCCGGCCTCCTCTCCTCCACTCCTTTATATACGGGGGCAGGGGGCACCCCATAGACACACAAGTTGATCCACGTGATCATATTCTTAACCATGTGCGGTGCCCCCTTCCACCATAGTCCTCGATAATATTATAGCGGTGCTTAGGCGAAGCCCTGCGACGGTAGTACATCAAGATCGTCACCACGCCGTCATGCTGACGGAACTCTTCCCCGACACTTTGCTGGATCGGAGTCCGGGGATCGTCATCGAGCTGAACGTGTGCTAGAACTCGGAGGTGTCGTAGTTTCGGTGCTTGATCGGTCGGGCCGTGAAGACGTACGACTACATCAACCGCGTTGTGGTAACGCTTGTACGTAGATCACACTCTCCCCTCTCATTGCTATGCATCACCATGATCTTGCGTGTGCGTAGGAATTTTTTTGAAATTACTACGTTCCCCAACAGGTCCAACTCCTCTTCCACTTCCGGGGTGGGACTAAACTTCCCACTACACCCAGTGCCATATAACCCACATGGGTCATTAAAGATTTTTCAGAAATTGCTATATGGGCCTAGAGCCCATCTCAAATTTCAGCAATCCCCCACCAGATCTCGAGGGCCCATTGTGTCCTGTGTTCCAATTACTATTTCGATATACCAGTGTTTCAGTGAAGACCTGTTAAGGTTGAGCTTCACCTAGAGCAAGTAGTTACACTCCTTCACAACTGAACAATGGACTATGGCTTGAATTGTCATTTGGCGTAAAGAAGTTTCACCACATGTCTTACTAGTACTAGGCTGCCGAAGGCTGACCCCTCGGGTGGAGCATATAAGTCACACTCCTGGCCTATTCATGAGCTTACTAGAGATCACCCCAATCTCATAGACTGTGACCAGCAGTCGGGCTCATATAGGTGTGTTCCTCCAAAGATCGCTCTGTAGGATAGCATCTTGCTTATATAAGCTTCAGAACACATTAAGACAGTAGTCATCCTACCATACAGTATCGAGAGTATTGCATCTCCAACGGAGTGGGTTAGTATAGTTACTCTCCTCAGTTCACCACTGGCTTGTTTTCCCAGGTCCTAATTCATGGGATCTCCGATCACATAGGTTGGGTTACTACCATGGCAACTTATGTGGGTCTCATACCCATCTCCCTCGATGCATTATCTATCACTACACGTGATAGCCCTTTTGTAAAGGGATCTGCCAGATTCTTAGCCGTATGGACATACTCCAACGCTATCACTCCAGAGTTTCTTAATTTTCTGACAGCCTTTAATCTCATTCTCATGTGTTTGTTGGACTTCATGTTGTCCTTTGAACTTTTCACCTTGGTGATGACAGTCTGATTATCGCAGTTCATAAGGATAGCCGGAACCGGTTTATCAACCAATGGCAAGTCCATCAAAAGATCTCGAAGCCATCCTGCTTCGACACCAGATGTGTCTAATGCTGTTAATTCTGCTTCCATAGTCGATCTTGTTAAGATCGTTTGCTTGCAAGACTTCCAGGGAACAACGCCACCTCCAAGAGTAAACATATACCCAGTTGTGGCCTTCATCTCATCAGCATTAGAGATCCAATTTGCATCACTATACCCTTCAAGTACCGACTGGTATCCGGTATAGTGAAGTCCATAGTTCATAGTACCTTTCAGATAGCGCATAACTCTTTCAACAGCATGCCAGTGTACATCACCCGGTTTGGAAACAAACCGGCTCAGTTTGCTAACAGCAAACGCGATGTCAGGCCTCGTTGCGCTTGCTAGGTACATCAGTGAACCAATGATTTGAGAGTATCTCAATTGATCTATAGCCGTGCCTTTGGACTTTCGAATCAACACGCTAGGATCATATGGTGTTTGAGATGGTGTGCAGTCCGAATATCCAAAACGACTCAACACCTTCTCGACATAGTGGGATTGCAGAAGTGTAATCCCACCCTCATTATCTCTCAGTAGCTTGATGTTCAAGATAACATCAGCCACACCAAGGTCTTTCATCTCAAACTTCTAAGACAGAAACGACTTGACCTCCTCAATGACTTTGAGGTTGGTTCCGAATATTAGTATGTCATCAACATACAAGCACAGTATAACTCCTTCGCCCCCACCATGGCGATAGTATACACATTTGTCAACCTCATTAACAACGAAACCAACAGATGTCAGAGTTGTATTAAACTTATCATGCCATTGCTTAGGTGCTTGCTTCAGGCCATATAAAGATTTCAGCAACCTACACACCTTTCTTTCCTGACCATCTATCACAAAGCCATCTAGTTGTTTCATATAGATTTCCTCATTTAGCTCTCCATTCAGAAAAGCCGTCTTAACATCCATCTGGTGGACGAGAAGACCATGCGACGCCGCCAACAAGAGTAATACTCTAATGGTGGTCAGTCTATCCATAGGTGAATAAGTATCAAAGAAATCTTCCTCTTCTTTCTGGTCATAACCCTTGGCCACAAGCCTAGCCTTGTACTTTTCAATCGTACCATCGGGCCTAAGCTTCTTTTTGAACACCCACTTACATCCCAATGGTTTGCAACCATAGGGACACTCAGTGATCTCCCATGTCCCGTTAGCCATGATGGAATCCATCTCGCTACGGACTGCATCCTTCCAGTAGTCAGCTTCTGGAGAGGCATACGCTTCTGAAATAGAAGTAGGAGTATCATCCACGAGGTACACGAAGAAATCATCACCAAAGGTCTTTGCAGTCCTTTGTCTCTTGCCCCTACCAAGGGTTTCCTCGTCATCCTCCTCAGGATTTTCATCATGTGTTTGTTCATAATATTCCATAGGGATGGCAGGTTCAGGAGTCTCCTCAGATTCCTGTCTAGAAGTGCTTTGCATATCTCTCATAGGAAAAATATCCTCGAAGAATGTAGCATCCTTAGACTCCATAATTGTACCGACCTTCTGGTCAGGTACCTCAGATTTCACTACTAGAAATCTATAGCCAACGCTGTTCTTAGCGTATCCCAAATTAACGCAGTCCACGGTCTTTGGTCCAAGCTTATGCTTTTTGGGGATCGGCACATTGACTTTCGCCAAACAGCCCCAAGTACGCAAGTACGAGAGTGTTGTCCTTCTCTTTGCCCATTTCTCATAGGGAGTGATCTCATTATCCTTTGTCGGAACTTTATTCAGGACATGACATGCCGTCAATACAGCCTCCCCCCACCATGCCTTGGATAAACCCGATGTATCTAACATGGCGTTAACCAAATCAGTTAGAGTACGGTTTTTCCGCTCGGCAACCCCGTTTGACTGGGGTGAATAGGGAGGCGTCCTCTCATGAATAATGCCGTGTTCCGCACAAAAAGAATCAAACTCACTCGAGAAGTACTCTCCACCACGATCCGACCGGACTCGTTTAATTTTCTTTTCAAGTTGATTCTCAACTTCTGCCTTATAGATTTTAAAGTAGTGTAGAGCCTCATCTTTAGTGTTTAACAGATACACATATCAATATCTAGTGGAGTCATCTATCAATGTCATGAAGTATTTCTTTCCACCTTTAGTCAACACGCCATTCATCTCACAAAGATCAGAATGTATGAGTTCTAATGGTGCCAAGTGTCTCTCCTCCGCGGCCTTGTGAGGCTTGCGAGGTTGCTTAGCTTGCACACATGAAAGGCACTTAGAACCTTTGGCTAAGGTGAAACTCGGGATTAAATCCAACTTGGCTAGCCATGTCATAACACCGAAACTAATGTGACAAAGATGTGAATGCCAAACTTCAGATTCATTAACATTCGAATGAATATGGTTCACGACTTTATTACAGAAATCTGCGAGGGAAAGGCGAAACATCCCTCCGCTTTCATAACCTTTTCCAACAAAGAGTCCATATTTCGTAACAACTAATTTATTAGACTCGAAAACCAACTTAAACCCTTCTCTACATAGAAGGGAGCCACTAACGAGGTTCTTCTTGATGGCGGGGAAATGCTGCACGTTCTTCAGCTACACTATCCTTCCCGAAGAAAACTTCAGATCGACCGTGCCAACACCATGAACAGAAGCACTCACGCCATTCCCCATCAATACGGACCCGTGGCCTGTGACCTGGTAAGAAGTGAACAATGAAATGTCAGCACACACATGTACACCTGCACCTGTGTCCACCCACCAATCGATGGGCTGAAACACTAAAAAACAGTAAATAAATTACCGTACCCAGGTGCACCATTCTCATTGTTGTCCACAATCATGTTGACGGACTTGGAGTCGTGTCCTGACTTCTTATACTTGTTTGGGCACTTGTTGGCCCAATATTCAATCGAACCACAAGTAAAGCAGCCCTCATCCTTCTTGTTCTTCTTGAAGGTCTTCTTACCCTTCTTCTTAAAGTCGGTATTGTTTTGGACACCGTTCTTTCCCTTGGGCTTGTGGGAATTGAGGTTCTTCTGGTTCACCATGTTGGCGACAGAAGTCCCTTCGACCCCTTTTCCGTGCGAGTCCTTTGCCCTTGAATTCTGCTCAACACTCAGATGGCCAATGACATCCTCCACAGAGAATTCACACCTATGATGTTTTAGAGTGGTGGCAAAGTTCCTCCAGGAATTAGGGAGCTTAGCGATTATGCAGCCCGCGACAAACTTGCCCGGTAACTCGCACTTAAGAAGTTCAAGCTCCTTAACAATGCATATTATCTCATGAACCTGCTGCAATACAGGACGGTTTTCAACCATCTTGTAATCGTGTAACTGCTCTATAATATACATCTCGCTCCCGGCATCGGCTGCCCCGAACTTAGATTCGAGCACCTCCCACAAGTCCTTGGCGACTTGCACATGTAAATATGCGTCGACCAGTTTATCTCCGATCACGCTAAGAACTGCTCTGAGGAACACAACGGTGGCCTCCTTGAACACCTTCTCCTGTTCAGGAGCAATCGTTACCGTGGAGACACCGGTGACCCAGAACACGTTCATAGCCATGAGCCATAAAGTGGTCTTAGTCTGCCAACGCTTAAAATACGAACCGGTAAACTTATCCGGTTTCAGTGCAGCGGCAAAGCCACTTGCCGAAAAATTCCCGCACATAATAGGTTTTTGGATTGTTGAGTAAATAGGTAATTTCTCGATTAAATAAATCCACGAGTAAATCACTAGCATGGCATTGACACAAATAAACACATACTGATATTCAGTTAAGCTAGCACATACTACGCTAATTGCAGAAAGATCTACGTATAACGCTAGCATGGCTAAAACAGAAAACAGTAGGCCATGCAGAGGCCGCGGCTTTGGTGGCAGCAGCGGCGTCCTCGGTGGCCTTCTTGTCGGCTTCAGCTTTCTCGGCGGCGGCACGTTCGGCGTTGGTGGACATGGTGATGATGAAGGCGACGCGGACGTAGAGGAAGTAGACGATCGGAAGCGAGCAGTCGCGTAATCGCTGCCCAAAAACCTATTTGCCCCTCACCCCGTACAGGAACCAGAAGGGCGTGGTTTCGGAGACCTGCTCTCCCGTCGACCGTGTACGCGGCGGATGGGATGGAGTCACCGGCGGCAACAGCAGCAAAGGAACGACGGTGGGCGTGCACGTGGAGCAGATGTGATCTGTTCGTGGCGGCTAGGGTTAGGAGGCATCGCACACTTATATAGGCGCAGCCGTGTGGAGAGACGTGGGCTCGACCCACGTCCGAGTCCGTGACAGCCCACGATCTGACGTCTCAGATCGTGGCCCAGCTGTCAGAGAACTCTCCGTTAGTGACTGGCAAAAATAACCGCGTAGGTGTGAGCTCGGCTCGGCTCAATCCCGAAACCTGCGGCGCGGCGTGACGAGGCGGGCGGCGGAGGAGGAGTGCGTGAGGGCCTCTTCTCTTCTCAAGCTCCAATATCATGTAGAAGAGAAACCCTTATAAGGAGGTCCAACTCCTCTTCCACTTCCGGGGTGGGACTAAACTTCCCACTACACCTAGTTCCATATAACCCACATGGGCCCTTAGAGATTTTTCAAAAATTGCTATATGGGCCTAGAGCCCATCTCAAATTTCAGCATGCTCTCCTTGACAATGTACAATAACTTGTGTACAGTGTACCTTTTCATTTGAAATACATATGGATGATTTGAAATCTTCAACTTGATGGATGTGTTTCCAAAATGTGACTGTTTCTCTAATTTCTCTGATTTGCTATACACTGTAGCAAAGATGTTATTTTTGTTTGCCTTGTCATTAACTGGACTAAACTTCAATTAAAGTCAGACAACACAATATGTCTACAAATTCAGTCATTTAATTCTTCTTTTCTTGATGCTTCTAAAGCAGAAGAACATAATTCATGAAATTCCACTGGAGCAAGGATCTTTTCATCCTAACTCTGTAAATATTTTTGTCTTGAAGAAACCTCATTAAGATGGCCAACCACAAAACTCAATTTCGACTATGAATGTGACATCCTTTTAGGACCGCCAATTTTGATAATAATTATATTTTAAATCAGTAGTCCAGAAGTTCTGAAACCTTTACAATTGTTCTAACTATAGCTTGTAATTGATGATTAATGTAGACAAATTTATATAGCTCACCAAAACATCTACAACACTTGATCTACTCAATTTGATCAAGATGTAACACTACATTCGGTCACACTATCAATGTAATTTTACAGAAATCCATTTGGATGACTGCTGCACCCCTTTTCCTATCATGGCGGCATGTAGTCAGGTTTATGTGATCCAAGCCAGCGGCAGAGCCACCATGTTCGTCCTTGTAAGAGACAATGTCAGATTCAGGCATGGCCCCTCCCGTCCTTCTCGGCAATCCTACCTGCGGCAGAACGGTCCACGACGGCCATGGATGTCCTTCCAACCCCATGTGGCCATGGGAAGGAATGGACGTCATTTGGGCGTGCGACGGACATGGCTGTAGTTTCGCTCGGTGCAACGAACGCTCGACCATGGACGGGGAGAGTACCCCGGTCGCTCGGCCATGATAAAACTTGATCGGATCACGACTGGACGAAGCAGCAGCTAGCAATTACAGACGTTTATCTGATCGGAAGCGATCACAGATGCATAATTCACAGGAGCCGTGGTTGTACCACGATGAGCCGGGATCGTATGTTTGGAGCCGAGCGTTCGTTTCCAATACAAGCCGAGAGAAGCCACGAACGAAGCGGAGGAATAGATATCGTCAGATGAGGAGGTGGGACACATGGGAGCATCTGGGAGAGGGTATGCACGAGATGGAGTTTGCAACCGGTATGCACAGAATTTTTTTCCACTATCACGAGCACGCAAGGAACAAAGTTCAAACATTTTTGCTATTTTATTCGTTCTCCTCTTCTTGCTGACCGCATATATCCATCCTCAGTTTTGCTAAAGCACATCTAGATGTGCCATAAGGCCCTGTTTGGTTCAACTTTTTTCAATGGATTCCGCTACCGCGCAGAAGAATCTGAACCGAAGGGCGAACCTAGCAGAATCCGATTTCAGAAATCCGCTGCCAAAATTTGAACCAAAAGCGGAAGCAGCCCAGGACGTGCTTTCCAAAATCTGATTCCGCTGCGGGTCAAAATCTGAAAAAGCTGTATCAGTTGGTTTGTCAAATGACCTACATATTTTTCACATCAGATTTTCCACAGCAGATTTTTCACAGCTGCTTTTAGAAATCCACAGCTGAACCAAACAGGGCCTAAGTATTGCACATCTAAGTCATATATCATTGATCTTAGAATGAGATTCGTGCGAATATTTTCTTTCTCTTTTTTTATTTATGCTTGATTCACTCACTTAGATGTGCAATAACTAGAGCACATCTAGATGTGCCCTAGACACACCCATGCAACTCTAATTGGTACCCAATAACCGGTTAGAGGAGTAAAAACCACCTAGCCGATCCTAAGTCGGTGTTAGTGGAGGATAAATTATCCTCAACCAAGTCTCACATCCCTATTTTTACTCTATCGCCCGGCGGCCGAGTAAAAAAAAGGCACTTCACCTCTTCTGCTCCCCATCCCCGCCACCGGTGACTCCCCCCGCCATTCCCCACCACCTTCCAATGGCCGGATCCCATCGTCGGTGCTCCCCGTCGCCGATCCGCAGCACAAATCCGCGCCACCACGCCCGTGGTTCATCTTCAAACATCGCGTCCCCAAGCGTCGCCATCCCTCCGATGCGGCCACCGCCCGTCGTATCACCGACTTCCTCGAGCTCCCTCCATCGCGGGAGCCGTGGAGGAAATACCTCGACGTCCGCCAACGAGCATGGGAGACTTGGGTTACAGAGATCACCAACCGTGAGACCCACACCAAAAAGTGGATCGGGTCGTTCCACACAGAAGAGCTCGCCGCGCTCGAATACAACAGGTGTCAAGTCCGGCTCCACGCCGCGGCGACCCGCCTCAACTTTTCGTTTGGGATTGCGCTGGTCCACCTCGTCCCTCGGCGCCGGGTGCGGTGACCTCGGCGATGGCCCGGGAGGACCGGGAGGCAAGGGAGCGCCTCGTAGCTGAGGCCGCCGACAAGGAGGGACATGGCTGACCTCCGCCGCTAGTACCCCGAGCTCGTGGAGGCGGAACGGGCCATCTTCGCGGAGCGAGTGGTCAATGGCGAGGTCATCATCATCTCCAACAATGAGGAGCAAGGCGGCGGTGACGACGACACAGAGAAGGAGTTCGACGCCGAGGAGTGGCGGTGCATCTTTCCCGACTCTAGCGATGACGACACCGGTCCGGACCCAATGGCAGGTGCCCGGTGGCATGTCAAGACAAGATTGGCTCGACCTCTACTATGGCAAGGATGATGATGATGAGTAGTCTAGTTTAGGGTTTAGTGTAGTTTAAGTTTGAATTTATGTTTAAAGTTCGATTGTCAAGACAACGTGTTCGACTAGGTTGAAATTATGTTCAAATTTATGCAAATTTCAGTTGAAACTAGGTTGAACTTACGCATATTTGATATTTTACTATGTTATATATAGGGGATCAGTTAGGTTCACCCAAATCTTAGTGAAGTAAAAATACTCCACTAAGGGTTTACTCTGCTGGATCCTCCGTTATTTTTAGGGGATCAGTTAGAGTTGCCCTAATGTAGATGGGAGAGGAGAAGGTGAACATTGCATGCGTACGTACAACGTCATCACCGAGGAGGGAGAAAGAGAGGGAGAGGAATGAGGGGAGCCGGCGATGGACTTTCCAGGTGCCATGCTGAAAGATCGAGGATGTCGCCTAGAGGGGGGTGAATAGGTGTTTTAAAATAATTACGGTTTAGGCTTGAACAAATGCGGAATAAACCTAGCGGTTAATTTTTCAAGCACAAAACCTAAAACAACTACGCTCACCTATGTGCACCAACAACTTAAGCTAAGCAAGATAAGCAACTATGATAGCAAGATATATGACAAGAAACAATATGGCTATCACAAAGTAAAGTGCATAAGTAAAGGGCTCGGGTAAGAGATAACCGAGGCACGTGGAGACGATGATGTATCCCGAAGTTCACACCCTTGCAGATGCTAATCTCCGTTTGGAGCGGTGTGGAGGCACAATGCTCCCCAAGAAGCCACTAGGGCCACCGTAATCTCCTCACGCCCTCGCACAATGCAAGATGCCGTGATTCCACTAAGGAACCCTTGAGGGCGGTCACCGAACCCGTACAAATGGCAACCCTTGGGGGCGGTTACCGATCCCGTACACTTTGGCAACCCTTGGGGGCGGTCACCGGTACCCGTCAAATTGCTTTGGGCGATCTCCACAACCTAATTGGAGACCCCGACGCTTGCTCAGAGCTTTACACCACAATGATTGAGCTCCGAACACCACAAGGTTGGGGTTAACTCCCCAACGACACCACGAAGCTTCACCACAATGGAATATGGCTCCGAGGTGATCTCAACCGTCTAGGGCGCCCAAGCACCCAAGAGGAACAAGCTCAAGGGTACCAAGCACCCAAGAGTAATAAGCTTCTCAATTTGTAACTTCCACGTATCACCGTGGAGAACTCAAACCGATGCACCAAATGCAATGGCAAGGGCACACAGAGTGCCCAAGCCTTCGCTCCCAAATCCCACCGAAGCAACAAATGCTAGGGAGGAAAATGATAGGAAGAACGAAGAAGAGAACACGAAGAACTCCAAGGTGTAGATCCAAGGGGTTCCCCTCACATAGAGGAGAAAGTGATTGGTGGAAATGTGGATCTAGATCTCCTCTCTCTTTCCCCTCAAAAACTAGCAAGAAACCATGGAGGGATTGAGAGTTAGCAAGCTCAAAGAAGGTTAACAATGGGGGAAGAACACGAGCTCAAGAGATAAGGTCCATTGGGGAAGAAGACCCCCTTTTATAGGAGGGGAAAAACCAACCGTTATGTGCTCAGCCCGCACACGAGCGGTACTACCGCTCGGGCGGAAGAAGCAGGGAAAAGGAGCAACAAATATGAACCTTGGGGCAGTAGTACCGCATATAAGCGGTACTACCGCTCACCCCAGCGGTACTACCGCTGGAGGAGCAGAACACAGGACCAAAAGAGGCAGGGCAGAGCAGAGTACGGCGGCAGTAATGCAGTAGCGGTACTACCGCCCGACCGGAGCGGTACTACCGCTTATAGGAGGTAGGCAGAACTACCATGCCTTACTGTCGTGCAATTACTGCTAAACTCGACACAAAAAGAGCAGGACCCAAAATCGAGGCGGTACTGGAGCGGTACTACCGCTTGACGCTACAAGCGGTACTACCGCTGCTGACCGCGATACTAGCGCAGGGAGGAAACCAAAACAGCCATAACTTCTTCATAAGAGCTCCGAATTGAGCAAACTCAAGCTTGTTGGATGAACTCGAGCTTGTCATCAATATGACCATAAGCTCTAAGACTCACAAAGAGAACCAAACAAGAACCAAGAAAGATGATGCAAGGATGCAATGGTTTGAGCTCTCTATGAACGATACGATCAAGCTACTCATCGAGAGCCCCCTTGATAGTAGGGAAATCGATCCTATAACCCGGTCTCCCAACCACCACTATGAGACCGGTAAAATAGAAAACCTATCAAGGGCAAACCTTTGTCTTGCACATAGTCCACTTGAGCTAGATGATGACGATCTTGACTTTCTTAAGTTGGACCATCTTTCTTCATTGTGTTGGCTCGATAAAAACTAGTTGATTGCTCCCCCATACTCCACTATGGGCGAGCCACTCTTTGGCACATCTTCATAAATCCATTGTTACCATAATGGACGGCAAGCTTCAAGCATTTTATCTCTTCGTGATGCTCCATTTGAACTTGCACATCTCAACCTAACCCCACAAAGAACTCTCACGAAAACCATGGGTTAGCAAACAAAGTGTAATGGACAATGCTTACCATACCATGAGATCACTTGATCCCTCAGTACATCTTGTATGATTTTTGTGTTGATCACCTTGATTCATTCTTGACTTAATCTTGATCAACCTTGAATCTTTCCAATTCTCTTCATCTGGATGATGTCTTGAAGGTAGACATGAGTGACCACACAATCTTCTTCTTTAAGACATGCTTTCAATAAGCTCAACACTCACATGACCAATATTTGGATAATTCCTTGAATAGCACCTTGGTCGACACCAACTCTCCTTGAAACCAACACATGTACTCCAAGAAAAGCCTATGGACAAAACCTTCAAATATAACTCAAGGCAACCATTAGTCCATAGAGATTGTCATCAATTACCAAAACCAAACATGGGGGCACCGCATGTTCTTTCACATGCAATAGTGGGATGAGTGGCAACTGTGTGTCCTCGTGCTGAGTAGCCTCTTCCTCCAGTACCTGCTCTTCCTCTCCTCCGGGATACGTAGGTGTGTTGTTCCAGTCTAGGCCAGGCTCTTCAACTGGCTCGCCTACCTAGGCGGGATGCTCTGGTAGAACGACATTACCAACGACAAAACTATTGAATATGTGAAAGTCGAGGTGCTTATTCCAAAAGTCAAGTTTTATATCTAGTAACAAATACCAAGGGAGGTTTCATTAAATGTACACTAAGGCCTCATTTGATAGCAGGGGATCCTCCCGGGATCCCCGTCCTTTCCCGGGTGGGAACAACCCGAGTAAATTTCGCCCCAGTTTTCTCAATGGCCCGTTTCATGCCAAGCCGAAGAGGTGTTTCCGTCCCCGACCCACCCCGATTCCCTGGGTAGGAAACCCTCGCCTTCTAACATCGGGAGAACTCTCCCTGTTTCTTCTCGCGAAGTGCAGCTCGCGTTGCTTTGAGCACTTCTCTCGTCCGCTAACCTCGTGGACCTTCCAAAGGGCCATGTTGCTTTTCCACGAGACTTCTGATTTGCCCAGAATATTCTGCCCGGGGCATCTTCTCCATGAAATAACTGCCCTCACATCGAAACAAGGCCTAAGTGGTTTGAGATGCCTCCACTAGAATCTGTACCGTCGTTGGTTGATCTAATGGCCCAGATTGATTTTTTTTTCTATTTTTATACCACAACCCCATATCTATACTACTCCAGTTGATAACGCAATGCTCCATAGGAAAAGTTGAGCATCATATGGCTCCGCTCCAAGCAGAAATACTGAAGCAGGGCTGCAAGACCACAAGAAAAATATCAAAGTGATTGCGTGTGGGGCCATGAACACTGAAAGTGATCGGATGTGCACACATGCACGGTGCTTTCAGACAATGCAGCTTGATGGAAATAATTGGAGGTAATAGCACCACGAGTCCTGTAACTTGTTCAGGATGTGATGATCTAGTCCATAGCTTGAAAAAGCAAACCATCTCCTCCTACAACTTGCATCCAATGTGCAGATTTGGTCCTTAGCCAATCAGATGACGCCAACTGGAGCCATGTCAGCAGAGCGGGTCAGCGGCAAACTTTTTGCAATTACCCCCTGACCTTAGCACTAATGAACCCGCACTACACCACTTGAGTTTAACTGCTCATCATCGTCGACGTGCTCGTCCTCGTCGCAGGACACGTTGGCGGCCGGGCCTCGTCGGCGGCCAAGACGATGGAGTCGGTGAAGCCGTCGTGCCTGAGCGGCGGTAGGGAGTGGTGATTCGACGACGTGGCGTCGCTGTCCCCACCGACCGTCGAGAAGGCCAGGGGCAGAGCTGGGCCCCAGGCACCCAGGGCCCAGGCCCGGGGCGTGGAAATTTGAACATCCTGTTATACATATATGTTTTTCTGCAGGCCCGGAGCGTGGAAAAGAAGAAGGCCAAAAACCCGATGGGCTGTCTCACTTGAAACGCTGAAACGGACGCACCAGGCAACACCTACGACGCCACGATCGATCTAACCCAGAGACGTAAAGTACGTAGCTGCCTAGGCACAGGAGACGTTTCACACTAGCGGCCGCCCACGACCTATCTCACATCACACACGATCGATCTCTAGAGTTCAGACTCCAGCGCCCGTGCCGCCCTCCGCCGCCGCGGCGTCGTCCACCGGCCGCCTCCGCCCCTCCCACTCTCCTGCTCCCGGGCTCCTGGCCACCGCCCTCCTGTGTGCTGGCTGCTTGATTGCCGCATCTTGGCAGTTTTTCTTGATGATTTCCCGGTTTTCCCTCATGCTTTCTACTTGTAGTCATGTACCATGTTCTACAATGTCAATGTGAACTGAAATTTAATTGAAATAATGTATGTGTGTGTGTATCAATGTATCTATATAGTCATATATGTAGAGGGTGTTGTTGAACTCAAACTGATGTAGTTGCCAATTTCATTTCATATATGTAGAAAAGGAAGAAGAATTTTTTTCTCACCCATGTCTGCAACGGGGGTTTCTAAAATATCCTTTCAGATGGAGGGAATCGAGCTCAATCATATAAGTCACACAAAGGGCTTTTACCGATGAAGTGGTAAGTTTTTAGATTTTCATCAATAATAATTGTTTCATTTGATGTTTATGTTTTCTCTTATGAAATTTTGCTTTTCATGTCTTGAAGGTGTTGCCTCTTCTTCCACGATTGATGAGGTTATGTGAGGCGTTGATGAAGCAAACCACTGATTTGGTACTCTTTTTTATCACATACTGTTCTTTGTAGTTTTTGTCATGTTTTATCTATTTTGTTGTATCGTTAAGCATTGGGTTTAAATTTTAAAATTTTCGTGCAACTGAGACATATTATTTTGTGTGGAGTAAATTTGGTGGTAGCTAAAACTTTTATGGACGTTAAGTTTTTCTCTTGCAGTGAAAACTTTCTTTTGGGCCCGGGGCTTACTTCAATCTTGGCTCCGCCACTGGAGAAGGCCATGAAAGCGCTCGGCTGCTACGGCGCCGACAACAGGAACCTGATGCTGACCCGGTTCCTGCTGCACTACCTCCGACGCACCGCCACGCGGACGGCGACTCAGGCGGCAGCGTCCTCGCCGGCCTGGCCGACACGGCCGTGCACGGCGTGGCGCTCGCCGGCGGCGGCGCGGCGTTCTCGTGCCCGGGCCTCTTCTCGGCGCTGCGGACCGTGTTGGCGGCGGGGCTTAGCTGGGAGTGCAGGCACAGGCTGGAGACGCTCGTGGGGAGGATGTTGGACCAGGCGACGCTCGACGACCTGCTCGTGTCCAGCGACGGTGACGGCGTGTACGACGTGAGCCTGGTCATGCGGCTCGTCAGGGTGTTCGTGAGCTCCGTCGAGGAGGACGGCTCGCCATCGTCGTCGCAGAGGATGAGGAAGGCGGGGAGGCTGGTGGACAAGTACCTGGCGGAGATCTCGTCGGACCAGGGGCTGCGCGTGTCCAGGTTCCTCGCCGTCGCCGAGAGCATGCCGAACTCCGCCAGGGACTGCTATGAGAGCATCTCCAATAGACGCGCCAAACTAGGACCGCATCACAAAATTCCCTGTTTTAGCGCGCGCGCAACCTTAATAGGTGCTCCAGCAGGCGCGCGAAAACAACGCGCGCGGCATACGTAGTCCAACGCGCGGGCCGAAACGCAATCGCGCGCCGCTTATTTGCTGCGCCCGCTCCCGCGCGCTGGACTCTCGCGCGCTCGCTCGCACCTCCCACCCCCATCCAGCCGCGCCGCTGACCGCGCCAGCCGGCGACCGTTCCGGCGCTTCCCCGGCCTATCCCCGCCCTGCGCGCGCTTTCTCCGCCCCCCCCCTCTAGTCCCGCCGTCCCGCGCGCGCGCTGGTCCTCCGAGGAACAGTGTCTGCACGTATTGAATGATAAACTGTTTGTTTGAGTTGTAATAAACGAAATTGAATTATTTATTTTTGTTTGTTTTGATCTTTTTTCTTCTGTTTTCGAATGCATATGTTGTTTGTGCGAGAGTCGCGCGCTGTATTTTTGCGCGCTGCTGAAGCGGCGCGCGCGCTGCATTTTAGCGCGACTGCTGGAGCCAGCGCTGCGCGCCGCGCCAAACCAGGCGATGGGCGCGCGCTAAAGCTGTTTTTTACGCGCGACACGTTCGGCACCTGTTGGAGATGCTCTGACGGCGTGTACAGAGCACTGGACATCTACCTTGAGGTAAGAACTGTTTCTTCAAATTTTCAACTGTTCGGCTCTATTTGGAGAAAATTCAATTCAGGTTTCAAAATCGGGCAATTCGTATTTGAAACCGATTTCTCAAGCAAAATTATTTCGGATAATACTTGCTCATGATGATTACCCGGAGGTTAAAAAGTTCGACGAAGAGCTGTAGCTAATGATAAGCCAATCACAAATATTGTAGTAAAATATTCTCTGCCATGGTACTCCCATGGTGGTGACTGGTGAGAGACGGCAAAGGTCACCTAGATTTTCACCTGGCACTGTGCATATTTTTCTCAGTTTATTATGAGGCCACGATGATTTATTTTTATTGTTGCCAGAAAGAGGTCATGATGACAATGTTCACCTAGAATCAAAATACATTATGTTTTAGCTACCGAATACCTCCACTCAGTTAAACTCGGGTGGTGTAGTGCGGGTTCATTAGTGCTAAGGTCAGGGGGTAATTGCAAAAAGTTCGCCGCTCACCCGCTCTGCTGACTTCGTCTGATTGGCTGAGGACCAAATCTGCACATTGGGTGCAAGTTGTAGGATGTAATAGTTTGCTTTTTTAAGTTTTTGACTAAATCATCACATCACATCCTGGACAAGTTCCAGGACTCCTGTTTCTATTACCTCAAACAATTGAGCTTCAATCGGAAGCACAATAATAATAGCATTGACTTGACTTGCAGGCTCTTTGGCTGGTTCTTGATGGCTTCAACAAGAAGACTAGTGTTCCCCACTCAGTCATGACAGTCTTTTGATGATTTCAGATTTTGAAGTGCACAAGAAGGTCGCCACAGGTCCATACCTGGCCGGATCTGCATTGATTTTAAGCCAGGTGCGCTGCCCTTAATTTGGATCTGGCTCTTTTATAATTATCCTAGCTAGGTTGATGTGAAAACAAGCAGTTCTTACCATTACAAGCCAGGTGGGTGGTTGTTCTCTGGTTTTGGTGGGTAAAAGGAACGAGGATACCTCAAGTTGAAGATCAAATCCAGCTCTTTGTCATCAACAGCAGGCCAGCACACTCAGTCATACCCATAACCCATGAGTTCATGAAAGTTTAGGATCTCCACGAGTAAGTTTCAATGACAACAAGACCAGCCAAGCCATGAGGCTCAGAATTTCAAGAATCCATGAGACTGTTCTGATGGTGTCAGCTTCAGGGACGCACAAGGAGGTCACCAAGATAGATCAGATGCCGCTTCTTCATTTGTGACGCCAAGTAATGGTCCGGTTTTAGTTGCTATCATTGTTCCCCTTGGATTGAAAAATAATCTGGAATTAATCTGTAGCATAGTTGTTGATCATCCTTGTTAGTCGTTACTGCCGGCATAGTTAAACATGATGCGCATATCCTCTTGCACTGAAATTACAGTAATGTTGGAATTTCTAGGCTACTTAAGTCAACATTCTTGTTGCGTGTGGACATCCTAAAGTGAATATGGTGGCTCCTTTTAATTGAAGACATTTTGAATTGTATCCAATAATATATCGATATCTCTTAATGACTATATGGTATTATAGCTTTATTTTCTTATTCCTTTTCTCGATTGCTGTACATATTTCTTGCAACTTAATAAACAACTCTGGCTATTTGTTTCTCCATACATGTGGAGATACTTTATGTAGATATTGAGAAAACCATGGAATTAAGTTACCAAAATTATCTCATTAGCCAACTATCTGAAAGTAGAATATTATACATATTGGCGAGTTGGCTTGGTATTCAGATTTGACTTCAATATTTGGGAGATTTTAACCGCAGGTGTCCCTATGTGAAGCAAAGGATGCACAGTCAGTTGTTTTTGTCTGGTGTCACCCGTTGTTGTCTTCTTCTTTTTTTGATGAAAACAATAGGTGATTGCCTACTACAATTTTATAAAAAGTGAGAACACGTACAAATACATGGAGGGTAAAAAAGGAAAGAAAAAACACTACCTAAATCTTTTCAGCAAGTTGTACATGCCATATTAAGATTTTTGTTTCTGTTTTTTTAGAGAAAAAAAAGTTTTGTTTCTGTTATGTGAAAGATCAGGTGCATCCCCTCCTTGAAAGTTTGTCACCACCTGTATTGATTAGGTGAAATTTTATTGAAGATGAAGCTATTTCGACATCCTCATTGCTCCCAAGTAATTGCACTGATGAACTCTATAAAGAAAGGAACTCCCAAAGCCTTCTTAGGAGCTAGGAGAACTTACCTTCATTTTTATCCTTGCAGAGTGACTCCTGGGCATAAGCAATTCCAGCAGGCTTTAGCAAACTGGCAATTAGATAATTTATGTTCCTCAGATTCAAGTGCATTCTGATCACACGTGACACATCCATAAGATAGGATAAAAATGTTCTTCCTTTGTAGTATTTCTCTATGGTTAAGCATGTTCATTACCCAAAGCCAGAAGAACACCTTATGCCTCAGTTAAGATCATGATTTTCAAAGCCAGTTGAATTGAGCAGGGATCTCTTGGTACCCAACAATAATTCTGTAAACTTTACTAGTACAATATCCAGGTGATTTCCAAGGATAGCTCCAGGTTTCTGAGTTGGCATTAGCCTGAATGGATTGCAACATGATTTTTAAATCCTGAAACTTGTTCTTGTCAGCTGATAACATTAAGTTTGCCACACTTGATATAAGAGTCCCAAGCTTTCTAAAATTCTCATGGATCTGTCTGTTTTAAGTACCTTTTTGTTTGATTCTGTGGGTTAGAGGTACAAAGATTAACAGTATCAAATATGAGTTTAGGAGAATTACCTTGATTTTTTTTTGCTTATTACACTTTTCTATTCTGATTGGAGGGTTTAAAAGTTTTCTGACAAATGTGTGATACTAGCAGAACGCACTAATGGTTTAATTAATCGGGAAAGCTAATTTCCTGCCAGCAGGAATTTAGCAACAGGCACGGACGATTTGCGCCTCGTCCGATTCCCATCGCGTGGTCACGATTCATCTAGGCGCTTGAAGACTATCTTTGGGCTGCCTTATTTTAATCTCGGAAACAAAAGCGGTGGTCCTCTCAGCGCCCTCCTCTACACCCCATGGTCCTTTTCACATGCAGTGCACACATGCAACCGGTTTATGTGCCATGATTAAGGCTGCATATCCCATGGTCCTTCCCACATGCAGTGCACACATGTTCTGTCATGATTAAGGCTGCACACCCCATGGTCCTTCCCACATGCAGTGCACACATGCAACCGGCTTCTCCCATGATTAAGGCGCAAGAGGGTGCTACGTATCAATCATCAGATGGCTTGGGCACAGTACGAGTGCTATAGTGCACCCTGCCATGCCTTCTGCATTTTTTACTGTAGAGTTTTCACAATGGAATATACTGTAGCATCCTGCACATGATCCAGTTCCTATTGTGCGATAGGCGGAAACGTCTTACCTCGACCTGAGGCGACGTGCTACGTGTTATATGCAGGGGCGCACCTCCCTGGAAGCGCATACATCGTTGGAGATTTTACAGGAGGTGTACAACTTGGAGAACAAGAGATAGAAGTAGTTACAGGAGATAAGGAGATAGAATTACACGTAAACCGAACCAACTATCTATCCTAGATCCTGCGCCAAGTCTTGGACTCCTCCATGCGTGACAATGCACTCCATACGTGACATAGTGCATATTGTGTTTAACACCCTCCCTTAATCACAACTTCATCAAGTTGAGATTATGTTTGAAGTCCTCAAAACTTCTAGTGGGTAAAGCCTTGGTGAATCCATCTGCAATCTAATCCTTGGAATGCACAAAGCGAATATCAAGTTGTTTTTGAGCCACTCGTTCTCTGACAAAGTGAAAATCAATTTCAATGTGTTTCATTCTGGCATGAAAAACAAGATTGGCAGACAAATACGTTGCACCCAAATTGTCACGCCATAAGCATGGAACTTGTTTACTTTTCACACCAAGCTCTCTCAATAAATACTGCACCCATATGATCTCAGCTGTAGCATTTGCTAATGCTTTGTATTCTGCCTCAGTACTGGACCTAAACACAGTGGCCTGCTTCCTTGCACACCATGAGATCAAGTTAGGGCCAAAGAACACTGCAAATCCTCCAGTAGAACGTCTATCATCCAAACAACCTGCCCAGTCAGAATCTGAGAAAGCACTAAGAAGTGTGGATGATGACTTGCTGAAGTTGAGACCAATATTAAGGGTGTTCTTGACATATCTAACTATTCTCTTGACAGCAGTCAAATGAACAGTAGTGGGTGCATGAAGAAATTGGCAGACTTTGTTAACAGCAAATGATATATCAGGTCTTGTAAGAGTGAGATATTGAAGTGCACCTACAAGACTTCTGTACTTAGTGCTGTCTTCCTGACTCAAGGCTTGTCCTTCTGTGAGAGATAATTTTTTGAACTTGATAATGGAGTGGGTGAAGGTTTAAAGCCTTGCAGACCAGCCTTTCTTACCAGATCAGTTGCATATTTTTCTTGAGACAAGTGAAGTCCATCATCATGTTTCTTCACTTCTATCCCTAAGAAATAATGCAAGTCTCCAAGATCCTTAAGAGCAAACTCTGCACTGAGATCTTTCAACAATCCTGTTATAGCTTCATTAGATGAGCTTGTAACAATAATATCATCAACATAGATGAGAACAAAGATATGAGTGTTGCACTTGTTATAAATGAACAGTGAAGTGTCAGACTTGGAAGGAACAAAGCCAAGAGTTTGCATCTTTTGACTGAGACGTGAATACCACGCCCTTGGAGCCTGCTTCAACCCATACAATGCTTTGTCAAGTCTGCACACGTGCAATGGTGCACGTTTGTTCTCAAACCCAGGAGGTTGTTTCATGTACACTTCCTCTTCCAGAACACCATGAAGGAACGCGTTCTGAACGTCTAGCTGTCTAAGACTCCAGCCCCTGGACACAGCAATGGACAAAACAAGACGAATGGTTGCAACTTTTACCACTGGACTAAACGTGTCCTCATAGTCAATACCATAGCGTTGCTTGAAGCCTTTTGCCACAAGTCTCGCCTTGTAGCGATCAATGGTGCCATCAGATTTTCTCTTGATCCTAAACACCCACTTGCAATCAATGAGATTTTTACCTTGCTGTGGAGGGACCAAATGCCATGTTTTATTTCTCTTCAATGCCATGTACTCTTCACGCATGGCCTTCTTCCAATTTTCATCAGCTAGGGCTTCATCAAGTGTGTAGGGTTCACCTGGTTCACCTGTGGAGCACACCATACCATATTTTGTAATATGCTTATAATTAATTGGTTGAATTTCCCCCTGTTGCAACCGTGTACGTTTTGGCGCTGAAGTGGCTGTCACGGGTGGCACAGAAGATCCCATGCAACCTGCAGGTGCAGCAGGAATCGATCCCGAGGCAGATCCCGACGAAGCAGCAGCAGATTCGGCAGCAGATCCCGCCAGTGGATCTTCTGTGGCGGTAGACGGCGGTGTGCAACGGCGCGGCTCCGCGGAGGATCCCAGCGGACGGGGCTCATCATGACGCCTTGATGGAGAGGCAGCGTCCGCTGCGCCAGAGGCGGGCCCCGCACCTATCGGCCGACGCGGGTCGCGCCTTTTGTAGCACAGGGGTTGGACCGGGAACCGGCCCCCGAAGACCCAATCTGAGGCGGACAGGCGGCGCTGCGTGATTCGCTCGGGTTGATGGAGGCACCGCCGCGAATCGCTGATGGCCGCGTGGCAGATGCTGGCTCGCTCGCCGGGCGCGCGCTGTCGGCAACTCCAAGCGCAACTGCTGGCGTGGATTCCTGAGGGGATTCTGCCCCCCTGCCAGTGGTGGATCCCTAGGGCGATCGGCTGGGCAGTTCTGCCTCTGCCACGGGAACTGATCCCGAGGAGGATTTGTTCCCTGGTTCGGGGCACATGAAATATGGCCCATGCTCGTCATTTTCTTCATCATTTTGCATTCCGTTTTCTTCTGCAACATCACACAACTCATGCACAGTGGTTTGAGGGTTAGTCAACATATAATCATCATGGTTTCGTTCCCCTTCATCGAGACCGGTGAGAGAAGATGGGAGAAGGAGGATTTCTTTACGGAGTAAAGCACCGGCATTAGGATGGAGATCGGCAAAGGGAAATTTGTTCTCATCAAACACAACATCACGGGAAATATAAACGCGCCCGGTGGAAACATCTAGGCACTTAACCCCTTTGTGTTGGGTACTATAGCCAAGGAAAACACATTGTTTAGATCGGAACATGAGTTTGCGTGAGTTGTAAGGACGGAGGTTGGGCCAACATGCACAATCGAAGACACGTAGAGATGTGTAGTTGGGCTTGACATGAAGAAGCCGTTCTATGGGGGTTTCATTGTTTATGACACGGATTGGGAGCATATTGATGATATGAACAGCGGTGAGAAACGCTTCATCCCAAAACTTGAGAGGCATGGAAGCACCGGCTAAGAGAGCTTGACCAACTTCAACTATATGCCTATGCTTGCGTTCGACAGAGCCGTTTGTTTGGTGAGCATGAGGGCATGACACATGATGTGAAATGCCAAGTGTTTAGAAGAAGGAATTTAATTTCTCGTATTCCCCTCCCCAGTCAGATTGGACAGCAATGATCTTGCTATCAAACTTGCGTTCAACAAGTGCTTGAAAGTTTTTGAACACTTGAAAAACATCGGATCGTTTCTTAAGAAGATAGATCCAAGAAAACTTACTATAGTCATCAATGAAACTGACATAGTACGTGTGGCTACCAACAGAGCTAGGGACAGGGCCCCAAACATTGGAGAAAAATAATTGCAATGGTTGAGTAGAGACACTTGTAGAAATAGGATAAGGTAATTGATGACATTTTGCTCTTTGGCAAGAATCACAAATAGTTTCAACATTCCGCTCACCAACAAACGGGAGCTTATTTTTCCTAAGCAAACGTTCAACAAGAGAAAAAGAAGCATGCCCTAAACGATCGTGCCAACATGTTGAAGAAAGTTTGACAACACCATAGGCTTGTTTATTGAATCTCCTAAGCTCCGGAATCAATGGGTAAAGCCCTCGAACGCATCTACCTCGATATAGTACCTTCTTCATGGCCTGATCCTTTATCAAAAAGAAAAAATGATGGAATTCAATAAAGACATGATTGTCAATGGTAATGCGATGAACGGATAGGAGATTTTTGTTGGCACTAGGAACATGCAAAATTTTGCGAAGATGAATTTTACGAGAAGGGGTACGTATAACCGAGTGACCAATGTGACGTATGTTCATACCTGCACCACTGGCCGTATGAATCTGGTCCTTCCCGTGATATTTTTCATGGAGAGTCACCTTCTCCAGCTCACCCGTGAGAGAATTGGTTGCGCTACTATTAAGGTACCAGTTTGTGTCAACACCATAGGATCCTTCAGCGGCAGCAACAACTTTGTCATCATCTTCAGAGGAGGCATCATCTTCGTCAAAACAATACCAACAATCTTTGGCAGTGTGACCTGGTTTGCCACAGATTTGGCAGCGGACTGCGTCGGGCCGCGAACGGCTGGAGCCGCCGCGGCGACCCCTGTTGTTGGTGGAGTTGGGGCGACCGCCGCGGGAGCCAGAGTTGTTGGTGTTGCCGCTGCTGTGCTTGCCCTTGGCACGAGGAGGACCGCGGTGACGGGAGGAGTACCCACCACGCCCGCGGGTTGCTGCGTTCACCGAAGACTTGAACCCGCCGCCAGCACTGTGGTACTGGGCGACGCGTTGGTCGAAGTTGCTCAGCATGGCGTAGAGTTCATCGAGGGACACCAGTGTGACGCGGGCATCCAGGGCAGACACGAGCGGCTGGTAGTCCATGTCCAGTCCGTGAAGCAGATACGAGATCAGCTCATCGTCCTGGATGGGCTTGCCGGCCGCGGCGAGCTCATCAGCAAGGCCACGCATGGCGGCGAAGTAGGCGGCCACCGATTGGTTCCCTTTCTGCGCATTGATCAAGGCAGTGCGGATGTTGTTGACGCGGCTCAAGGACTGCGACGAGAACATACCTGAGAGTGTTGTCCAGAGAGCGTGTGTGGTGGTGACCACGGTGACCGCGATGAGCACCTCTTTGGTGAGGTTGTTGAGCAGGTAGCCTAGAACCTGCTGGTCCTCTTTTACCCAGATGGGATGGAGAGGATTGAGCTCGGACGACTCCTTCCCGTCCTTGTCCTTGGTGATGAGAAGGCGAGACGGCTCCGGCTGGGTGCCGTCGACGTAGCCATAGAGGCCGGCTCCCCTCAACTGCGGCGTGATTTGGGTACGCCACAGGACGTAGTTCATCCGGGAGAGCTTCTCCGTGACCTGACCGCTCAGATTGGATTGGGTGGCACTGGAGGAAGACATGGCTGGCACTGGTGGAGATCGAAAGCTATGGTTTGGAAGAGGAGGCTCTGATACCATGTAGAAGTGCATGCTCTAGCCAATGCAACCAAAAGACCGATCTGATGGAAGAGACTAGGCGACACATTATACTTCAACACTCCCCCTCACGTGTGGCTTCCTCAGGCCTAAACGTGGACCAAAAGTGGGCTGCAATTTAATTGCGCCAGCCGGGTCTTGAACTCAAGACCTCTTGGCTCTGATACCATGTGCGATAGGCGGAAACGTCTTACCTCGACCTGAGGCGACGTGCTACGTGTTATATGCAGGGGCGCACCTCCCTGGAAGCGCATACATCGTTAGAGATTTTACAGGAGGTGTACAACTTGAAGAACAAGAGATAGAAGTAGTTACAGAAGATAAGGAGATAGAATTACATGTAAACCGAACCAACTATCTATCCTAGATCTTGCGCCAAGTCTTGGACTCCTCCATGCGTGACAATGCACTCCATACGTGACATAGTGCATATTGTGTTTAACACCTGTCTCCAATGCATGCAGCACCTTCCCTTGCATATCAAGCTGCAATTTTTTTAACTCTACTAGAAAAATACTTTTTTGCATGGGCATGGTGTGAGGCAACGCACACACTAGCATGTCTTATAACCAACTCAACTTTTGTTGGTTGTTGTCGGTTTGGACAAGACACATCAATTTGAGTGGCTAAGTTTACTATACTTATGATAATCGACAAGCTAAAATCCGAACCACCTCATTTTTGCAACAGATCTGAACAATCTCATCGTCGTCAGGTCGAGAAAAATAAAGGTGCAAGAAGGAGGATAAAGACACAACCACTTGGAATGAGGTGCATGGAGCTAGCCAACTCACCCAACATTAGTTGTTCTCAATAGTGTTCAGATCTTTCTTATACCACCATCTTGCTAACTTTGACATGAGGTGGGGGAGTTAATGAAATGTGGCCCGATATGTGTAAATAACATGGTAATAAACGCACCATAGACCTGATAACTTATGTACAAACACCGCGATAACTGTTATCAGAATTTCTTTTTGATAAAAAACCTGATATCTTCTTTGTAGATAACTTGGTAATATACGCACAACCAAGCTGGTAACTGACGTACAAACATCACGGCAACTTTTTTGAAGTGGGAAAAAGTTGTTCAAAATATACCACATGTATTTTCTATGTAAACAACATATAATACATGCAAAACAAAGTTGATAACCCACGTAGAAACACCGTGAGTTTTTTGTTCAAACACCCCCCAATAATGTTGTGTGAATAACATGGTCATTAAAGCATCACGGATCTGATAACTTACATACAAACACCCTGATAATTCACACATCGCAGAGCTGATAATTTATGTACCCTGGTCCTAATAACTTTGGCCGGGGGGGTGGGGGGGGAGGGTGATCAAGTATCCCCTCGGTAACTTTCGTGTGAATAGTATAGTAACTCACACATCGGAGACCCGATAACTTATGCACCCAGGTCCTGGTACTTTTTCTTGAGGGAGGGGTGATGAAATATACCCCGATAACTTTTTATGTGAATAGCACGGTAGCTCACACATTGTAGACTTGATAACTAATGTACCCCACTCTTGGTAAATTTGGTGACCGGGTGGGGGGAGGGTGGTTGATGAAATTTCATATACCCTTGGTAACTTTTTTGTGTGAATAACATGATAACTCACCTTAGTCTTAGTAACTTTGGCGACAGTGGTGAGGGGTGGGGGAGGGTTGTTGATGAAATATACCTTCAATAACTTTTTTGTCAATAGAATGGTAACTCACACATCATAGACCTGATAACTTATGTATAAACAACGCGGTAACTTTAGATCCGAATAAAAATTTATTGAAACATACCCGGTTACTTCAGTGCAAATAGCATGGTAATGTATGCATTCGGAGCTGATAACTTAGGTATAAATACCACGGTAAATTTGACCTAGGGGAAAGAAGTCATTGAAAACACATCTCCGGTCACTTCTACATAATAACATGTTAATATACATATAACATAACTGATAACTTTGCGGTAACTTTTTTCAAAAAAGTGATCAAAACATGTCAACATGAGATCTAGTTTCGAAGTTCTCATCGAGATGAATTTTTTATGTGAAAACAAATTTTCAATCAAAAACGACAGTTTGAGCTATAAAACATTTTACATTTTCGAAAGAGCGAGAATTTATAATGACATCAGATTTCCTATGCGCTACTGCATTTGCATGTGGAGAGAATATTAGAGGAGTCATTTTTATGCCCCGGTAATTTTCATATAAACAGGAGGGTAACTAGAGTACCACACAGGTGATAACTTATTTAGCATAGGTCTGATAACTTTTGACCCCCAAAAACAAGTCATCGAAACATACCAACATGGGATCTAGTTTCGGAGTTCTCGTCGCAACGAATTTTTTATGTGAAAACGGTTTTTCAATCGGACCAACGGTTTGAGCTACAAAACATTTTGAAGTTTCGTTTCTAATGAACTCTTTGCTGACGTCATCTTTTCTTTTTATCTACGTGCGCTCTATGCAAACAAAAGAAGATGTGCATGTGAGATTGCAGCGCAACACTGCATGCGAGATTGCACTGAGACGTGGAATCGAGCAAAGAAGTATACACGAGATCGTCCGGATCTGTCGCTAACAACCAGTCGACTGGTCGTTAGCACAGTCCTTAATTAATACATCACCTCAATTTGCAGTGGCCATTCTATTGATACTGAGGAAAATATACAACTAGGCTACCACCCAACAGACAGATATTAGTAATTCTCAGAAAATAATGGCGGAGATTGTGATTCTTTTAGCCATTAAAAAGATCGGAAATGCCTTGGCAAATGGAGCGGTAGACCAGGTGAGCATGAAACTTGCGAAGTACAGGAAGTAAAAAGTAGAGCTACAGGGCAACATGGGTCGTGTTGCAAGGGAGCTTCGCGTCATACATGATGTTGTTTGTCAAATGGACATTCGAAACAGCAACAATCAAGTATATGAGGGCTGGTTGGAGGAAGTACGGAAGGTAGCACATGTGATGGAAGACATAGTGGATGAGTACTTGTATCTAATTGATCAGGAACATGATTTAGGGTGTTGCTTTTACCTGAAGCAAGGGTTCATAAAACCAGAATCTCTGCTTTATTTGAACCAGATAGCTTTCAAGACGAAGGAAATAGAGAAAGACCTTGCACACCTGTCAGAGATGAAAAATCGCTGGGTCCCCATGATACAGAACGAGGATACTAGCAGCTCGAATTACATTGTCAAGAGGTCCCAAGATATAGCAAACATTTCACGTTCCCTTAATGAAGAAGATTTAGTGGGGGTGGATAAAAACAGAGAGATACTTGAGCAGTGGTTGGCACGTGCTGTTTTGGAGTGCCCCGTGATAGCACTGCTTGGAATGGGAGGACTTGGTAAAACAACTTTAGCTGCAAATGTCTATAGGAAGCAGAGAGAGCAACTCCAGTGCCATGCGTGGGTCTCCATTTCTCAAACTTATTCTAGAGAGGATGTCCTGAGGAATACAATCAACGAACTTTTCAAAGATAATGTCAGTGTTCTGTCTAACACCGCGGCGATGGACATCACATGCCTTGAAGAGACACTGAAAAGATTTCTGGAGCAACTTAAGTATTTGATCATACTGGATGATGTTTGGACTCCACAAGCATTTGATGACTTGTCTAGAGTGCTTATTCATAATGACAACGGCAGCAGATTGATAATTACCACAAGGGAAGGTGATGTTGCTGCACTTGCCTCTCCGGAACATATCTTAAAGCTAGAAGCTTTGCCAGAAGACAAGGCATGTGATCTCTTTCATAAGAAAGCCTTTCCAATAGATAAAATCATGAATGTCCTGTGGAGTTGAAGTCTTTGTGACGAAATAGTTAGCAAGTGCAAAGGCTTGCCTCTCATTATTGTGTCAGTTGGTAGCCTCTTGCGTGTGCGTGAGAAAACTGTGGAAGAATGGAGAAGAATAAATGACCAACTGAGTTGGGAGCTAATTAATAACTTGAGGCTTGATCAGATAAGGAATATTTTGCATCTGAGCTTCATCTACCTTCCAACACACTTGAAAAGTTGTTTCCTATACTGCAGTTTATTCCCAGAAGACTATCTTTTCAAAAGGAAACAACTTGTACGGTTATGGATAGCAGAGGGATTCATTGAGGAGAGGGGTGAAAGCACATTAGAAGAAGTGACAAAAGGCTATCTAAAGGAGTTAATTGATAGAAACATGCTACAACTTGTTAAAAGGAACTCATTTGGTAGGACGAAGGAATTCAGAATGCATGATATCTTACGAGAATTGGCCGTTGATTTGTGTCAAAAGGATTGTTTTGGTGTTACATATGAGGATAAATGTGGGGGTTCCCTTGACATGGACGGGCGTCGATTGGTAATGCATAAGCTAAAGAAGGATATTCAGCACTCGTTTTCTAGTATACACCAACTTCGAACCGTCATTGTAGTGGATGATAACATGCTATCATTCACTCTACTACCTCTGTTATGTAAGAAGTCAAGATATATGACAATGCTAGAATTAAATGGCTTACCCATTGAGAAGATTCCAGATGCCATTGGAGATCTTTTTAGTCTCTGCCATTTAGGTTTGCGTAATTCAAAAGTGAAGATGCTCCCGAGGTCTATTGAAAAGCTTTCAAATTTGTTGACACTGGACCTTTATAGGTCAGATATACATTATTTGCCTAGTGGGGTTGTCAACCTGAAGAAGCTTAGGCACTTATTTGCTGAGCAAATGAATTATCTAGATTGGAGGGATATTCATTCTCACAGTGGTATGACTATCCCCATTGGTCTTGGGAATCTGACAAACCTGCAAACCCTACGAACATTGGAAGTGCAGGGTGAGTCAGTTAGACATTTGGGGGAGCTGAGGCAACTGAGAAGCTTGAGGTTATCAAATGTAAAGGGAATCTACTGTGGACGCATCCGCGAGTCTCTAGTTCATATGCAGTATTTGTCCAAGCTATCTGTGAATGCAAGTGATGAGAACGAGGTTCTCTTGTTGAACGTCCTCCCGCCAAATCTGCAAACGCTATCGTTGAGAGGACGATTAGAACAAGGGTCGTTGGATGAGTCTGTTGGATGAGTCTCCTCTCTTCCAATCTGATGGAGGACAGAACTTGTGTGCATTGGCTCTGTCTTGGTCACAACTGAGAAAAGACCCACTGCCATCGCTTTCTTTGTTGTCGAACTTGACACTTCTACACTTCACCAGAGCGTACAACGGAGAGCAGCTGACATTTCTCACGGGGCGGTTTCCCAAGCTAAAGATTCTCTTTTTAAGAGACCTGCCTAATCTGAACCAGCTAGAGATATAGCAAGGTGCCATGGCGGGCCTGGAAAGATTATCCCTAGTCAACCTCAACAGCATGACGGAGGTCCCACATGGCATTGAGTTCCTCGTGTCCCTCCAGTATCTGGTCTTCCACGAAATCACCGGTGACTTCTTGACATTGCTGCGCCAAATGCTCTGCGATTCAAGGGAAGCAGTGACATCATACTCTCCGGCTTTGACCTGCCGCACTGGTCGGGAAATGCGTACATGCGTAAGTTGTAGCCACTCACCTATCAACCAGTGCCTACTTGTTCCTCCCTCTAATCTCACTAACTCAAGATGCTCATATGATGCTTCCATAAAAAAAAGGCTCATGTGATGCTGGTCTCATGTAGGTCACCCGCCCTAAGGAAGATGCTTTATAATTTGGGCCGCATGTGATAAGGCGTCAATGAATCTCAAGATGAGTATATCCAGTGCCTCTGTACGTTCGTGCTACACCTGATGTGCGCACCGTCTTGGTTTTCTCTGCCTTTTCAAGACGTACCACTGATACAACTGCCTGATGGGCACACTGTTTTCTACTACTACTGCCTGTGTTTACTACTGCTAGTGCTAGAACTACTGTTCGTGACTTTGTGTGATTGCTTGTGAGGTGTGATAATATCGATTTGGGCTGTGTCTTTGCTCTTTAGTAACATGACACTTGCTGTAAGACCGCGAGTGAGCTGTGTTTTCATATTCGCAAATCGCACTAATTTTTGCAGTACATGATTCCTTTTCATACTTCCATTTGATGAGATATCGCCTATTAATTCCAGCCGTGTCTGTAAAATAATACAATTTGGTTTTAGACAGAAGGCTCAAGGAGAGCCCGGCACAATTCGGTTAGTGATTTTATAACGCCGACACATTCATTTTCACTGCCATATGGTTACTGGCTTTAATTAGTTATTGTTGTTGTAACTTGCTGCTAATCGGTGGATCCTTGAAATGGTATCAGCACATGTGCCTGTTTTCTAACTAGCCTTCTGTCTTATCTCTCTTAATTTGGAAATATGAGCTTTTATTTATTTTTTCCTTTCTGGTTACTTGTTTTCTCTATAAATTATGGATCATGAGAATATATTTTGGAGTGCTGAGTTAGAAATGAAGGCACTGCTCTTGAAATTATCAAACATATATGTCAAAAAAAGGCGTCAGTCACTCTTAACCAATGAAGTTGCATTAAATCTGCAAGAAACTTGCTTCATGCTAAACCTGTTTTTTTTACAGGAAAGTTTACTTTATTAATCAAAGAATAGAAACATCGTCCGCCAAAAGATTTACAATGAAATCAATCCAGCGAGATGGATTAATAGCACTACCCCATCTTGCTAGCTCATGAGCTACGCTATTTAACTCTCTAATTTTTTTAAAAAGGGGCGCTTTATTACTTAAAAGGTTTAAGTAACACCCGGCCTCTGCATAACTAAGATGCACACAGCCAACAGAGTCCTCACGACAAGCGAAAAATAAAATAAAAAAGGAAGGCGAAATACAAAGAAAAATGTATATTTGTATAGCGCCTAAACCGTCGGTGGCCCAATCCTAAGATCATGCTGCCACCCATGTTGGGTAAAAGTATCCCTCGCCGTAGTCTCCAATCGTGTACACACCTCCGTAAACAGGTCTCGATTCTCCACTCGTTGTAGAGAGGACCATAAACGAAGCGTCCCAGTACATCTGTAGATAACCTGCATAAGCGAAGTACTTTTATCGTTAAAAATCTTATTATTTCTACATAGCCAAAGCGACCAAATCACGGCAACCGCTCCCACCCTAAGTAGAATTCTAAACTTGTGATCAATCCCATGTAACCAGTTGCCAAATATATTAGCAACACTACAAGGAGGGTACAAGCCAGAAGCTATTTGGATGACTGACCATATAGAACGAGCCAATTTACATTGGAAGAACAAATGTTTTATTGTCTCATCATGCGGACAAAATACACATTGCGTACTTCCATGCCAATTCCTCTTAATAAGGTTATCTTTAGTAAGAATGACTCCGCGACGAAGATACCATGCAAAGATTTTATTCTTAAGAGGTATCTTCATCTTCCAGATCTTCTTATTATTATCAACTGGCACGTCAGACTGGATCAAAGCTCTATACATAGACTCCACTGAGAATTGCCCATTCCCATGTAGGTTCCAACGAAATAAATCGGACCCCTGTGACAACTGTACCGTGGATAATCGTTGAAGTAATATGTTCCACGATTGGAGTCTAGATCCAATTAAATCCCTTCTGAACGTCACATTGGGCGGAAATGATTCCAAAACCTTGGCAATAGTATCACCCTTGTGACGTACAATATTGTATAGAGCTGGATATTGTTCCCGGAGAGTAGCATTACCTAACCACTTATCCTCCCAGAATCTAATTTCCGAGCCATTCTTAATTGAGAAGGACCCATAGTAGAAGAAATATTTCTTCGTTGCCATTAATCCCACCCAAAAATGAGAGTCCCCAGGCTTCCAGTATACCTGGGATATCGCCTTTGAACCCACATATTTTCTCCTAAGGAGGGTTTGCCATACACCATCTTCGGTCAACAACTTAAATAACCATTTGCCAAGGAGGGCTCTATTCTTAACCTCAAGGTCATGAATTCCCAACCCGCCTTGGTCCTTGGGACGGCAAACCACACTCCATTTAGCCAGCGGATATTTCTTTCTCTTGCTATCTCCTTGCCAAAAGAATCTTGATCGGAAGTAATCCAATCTATGTAAAACTCCTTTCGGCAATTGGAAGAAGGAAATCATATACAGTACCATGTTACTTAGTACTGAATTTATGAGGACCAACCTCCCACCTAGAGATAGCAGTTTACCTTTCCAACTGCTAAGCCTTTTTTGTAGTCTCTCCTCGACGTGTTTTCATTCAGCATTTGTGAGTTTTCGATAATGTATCGGTATACCCAAATAAGTGATCGGAAACTGGCCCAACCCGCATCCGAACAGGTCGGCATACAGATGGACCTCGTCTTGAGCCTCGCCAAAAGAAAACAATTCACTTTTATGGAAATTTATCTTAAGCCCTGAGAGTTGCTCGAATGCTGATAAAATTAATTTCAGATTTCTTGCTTTCTCGAGGTCATGATCCATAAAGAGAATCGTATCATCGGCATATTGAAGGATAGAAAGACCACCATCCACTAGATGATTTACTACCCCATCAATTTGGCCATCAACCTTGGCACGCTCAATCATGACCGCTAACATATCCGCCACTATATTGAATAGCATGGGCGATATTGAGTCACCTTGTCGCAATCCTTTCTTTGGTTGGAAATAGTTGCCAACGTCATCATTGACTTTAATGGCAACACTACCTCCAGCCACAAAACTATGGATCATTGCGCGCCACTCTGCAGAAAATCATTTCATTCTGAGAGTCTGTTGAAGAAAAGACCACTTGACTTTGTCATAAGCCTTTTCAAAGTCAATTTTAAGAACCACCCCATTCAGTTTTTTTCGATGCAATTCATGAACTGTTTCGTGAAGGACAACAACCCCATCTAGGATGTTCCTGCCTTGCATAAAAGCAGTTTGAGATGGACGAACCACATGTTCAGCAACCGAATTGAGCCTAATAGTCGCTACCTTAGTGAAGATTTTAAAGCTAACATTAAGGAGGCATATTGGATGATATTGTTGTATCCTTTCAGCCTCATTAACCTTAGGTATTAAAATAATTTCACCGAAGTTTAAGCGAAACAACTCTAGTTGACCAGCATGAAGGCAGCCAAACAAGAGTAGGAGATCATGTTTGATAACCTCCCACAAGTTCTGGTAGAACTCAGCGGGAAAACCATCTGGACCCGGTGCTTTGTTATGCTCCATTAGGAAAACTGCCTTTCTAACTTCCTCCTCAGAAAATGGAGCTGTTAGAAGGCTATTTTCCGCATCAGAAACCTGGGGGATGTCATCTGTTCGAGACTCATCCATCGAGAAGTTTCCTTCCTGAGGAGTCCCGAATAGATTTTTATAATAACTAGTGATATAAGACTTAAGTTGCTCATGCCCTTCAATCATGCCCTCCTCCTGTTGTAGGGAATGAATAAGTTTCTTCCGGTGTCTACCATTGGCGACACCATGGAAATATCTCGTATTCGAATCACCTTTGAGGATAAACTGAGAGTTTGAATGTTGGTACCACTTGAGTTCCTCCTCGCGCAACATGCGAGCTAACTTGGCATTCGATTGACTCTTGATCTCTAATTCGAGGTCAGAGAGAGCTCTAATCTCTGCCAAAGCTTCTAAATCATCAATAATGGATGAAAGACGAAGCTTCTCCTTTTTGAGGATACCCGTAGTGTGCCTAGCCCAACCACGAAGGAACTTACGTAATGCACGCATTTTGTTGTTCCATTTGTGTATTGGGGTAGGCCCGGCAATGCTCGATAATAAACCTCCTAAAGTCTTCGAGAAAACTACGACATTCATCAAATAACGGTGCTGCCACCATGGAGTAGCCACCATTGAATTTGAGTGCCTCCATCACCGTGATATTGTTCGATCTTACTACCACATTATGGCATCCTGTTTCCCTCGCTAGCTTCAGTCCTTCATGCTAAACCTGTAGTAGTAGTGGAGAACATCAATCCCCAAACCACAGTGTATCAACATGCTAAACCGGTTCCCTAGCGGAGGCAGCTGAGCACGCTGACGACGAGACGCGCGATGCAGTCCTCGGCGCCGCCGTCGTCCCTGACGAGCCGCTCCAGAGCCCTGTTCATCGGGAGCACGCCGGCGCGGTGCAGCAGCGTGGCCGCCGCCTCCGCCGGCCGGCCCGCCAGGAACGGCCCCAGGAACGGCCCCAGGAACCGCGCCGCCGGCCTCAGGAACAGCGGTAGCAGAGACTGCATTGCAGCGCATGCACACGGCGTGAGTCCAACGCATGCCAAGAATTTCAAGCCACTGAATTACTAGCAATTTAGCACGCATGCGTCGAAAAGAAAGGGCACAAGCAGAAGATTAGGGCGCGGGTACGAAGTACGAGCCTGACACGTACCATTGAGCTATGATCAGGAGGCGCGACGACTGGCCGGCTGGGCTGCTCGCCGTGATTGAAGGCCGCCGGTGTCAACTGGCAGTGGCAACCGGCAATGGCCAATAGCCAAGGGCCCTTGTCGTGTCCTTATTTTCTCTTTATTTCTTTTCTGCTGTTCTCACCGTGATACAAAAGTACAGAACTCACGCAGCCTCGTGCACATATATATACACGATCCGGGTAGACTAGACCGATCCTGCTGTGGACTCGTACTAGACTCGGACACTAGTACGTACTACTTCCTAATCTAATCAGCCGCCGACCTTGATTGCTAGGCAAACCTAAGCTGACTCGTACACAACTAGTACGTTGCATGCATACAGCATGCATAGTTCGTGCAGGACTCTGATAGGACACGAAATACTACTAGCATTACGTGCTAACTATAATTCTATCACACAAATATGAGCTTTGCTACACCTACGGACCATATCTTACATACTTTAAGTTACGGACATGTGTGGTGGTATTTGGTTGGATGGGAAATTAGAAACAAGGCCCACAGTTGAATTCAAGGGGAGAAGAGATTGGTTAGTTGGAGGGGTCCATAAAATAATTCCGTAACCAATCCGTAAGTCTAGCTTTTTTGCACAAATATATATGGACGTGTCTACCGAGTGGCCCTTGGCTCGGTAGCACTCCAGGACAGCCTTCCCTTTTCAAGTATCCTGAAATCTAAATTTGACCATAAATTTAAACAACAAGACCGATTGTGGTATAATTTTTGCTCTTGTCGCAGTCGATCTCGTTTGCTCCCGCCGCAGTCGGTCTCGTTGTTTAAATGTATGGTCAAACTTAGATCCTGGAAAGCGCAGGCGCACTACATTGTGAAATGGAGGGAGTACTAGTATCATGATACTAGTGTGTGATACTTCCTCCGTTTCTATTTTGTCCGCGTGTTAGTTTTGGTCAAAGTCAAGCTTTGTAAACTCTGATAAAGTTTATAAATAAAATTACTAACAGATACAAGAATAAATGAACACCATTAGATTTATTTATTGAATGTAGTTTCATATCATATAGATTTGTTATGATAAATGTTTATATTGTTTTTTATAAACTAAATCAAACTTTACGAAGTTTGACTTTAGTCAACTCTAATATGTAAAGTAAATAAAAACAGAGGAAGTATTACTTTTGTAATGCATAGTATCATAAATTAATACTCAAAATAGTACGACATTTAATATGATACGGTATTATAATATGATACAACATCCTCCCTTTTCTCATTTAATTGTGTGTCATATCATAAAAAAAGTCTACTTGACATTTATGATACTATTGTTACGACCAGCCTTAGTACCTAGTAGTATACTAGTATGCTCGCCTTGGATCGGTTGATTGTTGCGTGTGTCCGCGCGCAGCGTGTTGTTTTAAGTAAGTATAGGGAACAATTTAGTGACCAGCGCGAGCAAGCGAGGGATACGTAGAAGGTGAAAAGGCAATTGCTCAAGGGACGACAGGAATCCTCCAAAGAACACAAAAGAAATGAAGATCAGCGTCGAGCATGCATGTTTGCACAAGGGATGCCATCACGGGGACGCAAGGAACAAAAACCTTTTTATTATCTTACTCTATATATTTTCCTCCTCTTCTTCTTGTTGTTATTAAGCCCACGCATCTCTTATATAGACGGCCAGGGGACGAGAGAAGACAAGGTGAACAACACTGCATTCATACGTACACCGTCGCCGATAAGGAGCGAGGGAGGAGGGGCGCCGGCCGAGGAGGATGGGTCTATCAGGCGCCGTGCAGTGGTGGGATGAGTGGCAGCTGCGCGTTCTCGTGCTGGGCAGCCTCTTCGTCCAGTACCTGCTCTTCTTCTCCTCCGTGGTGCGCAGGCGTGCTCCTCCGTCTTGGCTCAGGCTGGTATTCTGGCTCGCCTACCTAGGCGGTGACGCTCTGGCGATATACGCCCTGGCCACGCTCTTCAACCGCCACAAGCAGCAGGAGCAGCTCGCCGCTGGCCTGGAGGTGCTGTGGGCGCCTGTCCTCCTCATCCACCTCGGGGGGCAGCACCTGATGACCGCCTACAGTATCGAAGACAACGAGCTATGGAGGCGACAAGCCATCACCATGGTGTCACAGGCATGGTTCTCACTTTCAGTGTTATCTCGTCGAATTTCGAAAGTTTCATTAATTTTGTTACACACTGAAATAATTGTTATTTTAGCGACTTTGGTAGTACACCGAATTCAGGTAGTTTTCTAAAAAAATCATAATATTTGCTTAGTCAAACTCAATTGAAAATTTCAGTCTTTTGGCCGAAAAGAAAACCAAAAATTACTGAATTTCTGTGAAAGTGAGAACCAAGCCTGTGACTAAAGTGGCAACCGCTGAAATATTTCTAAAACTATGGTCACAGGTCGTGGTCGCCCTCTACGTCTTTTGCAAGTCATGGCCTGGCGGGCAGAAGAGGTTACTGCAGGCCGCGATCTTGTTGTTCGTCGTCGGGATTTTTAGATCCATCCAGAAGCCATTGGCTATGAAGAGCGCCAGTATTAGTAACATAGTCTCTTCTTTGTCACTATCCCCGAGGGAGCAAAACGAGCTCGCATGGGTCTGCGAAAAATTATGCTATTGCTCATTCCCGGGAATTTTATACATAACTACAGAAGAAGAAAAAGCTAAACAGGAGGACATCTCGCTTGAAGAATTTGTACAAGAAGCAATCAGGAGTTTGCCAAGTTGGCCAGTGATCAAGACCAAGCTGAACTCATAACATCATGTGATCCGTGGGCGGTTAATGTCTCCCAGCCGCTGGTAGACATATCAGCTCTATACTCTGACCGGATAAAAAACCTACAACATTTTATGGCCCTTGATTACCAACATGCCCATAGTATGTCGAGAGAACAGCTTACTGAGTTGTTTTTGTTCCTCTACACAAAACTACCTAACATAGTGGTTTGCTTTTTCTGTTGTCATCTTTGGCTTCCATTCTTGACCTTAGCTTCTGCCGTCCTCTTCTCCACATACCACAAATATCATGAATACAACGCAACAGATGTCAAGGTAACTTACATCTTGTTTTGGTCGACCGCGTTGCTGGATTTCCTATTCCTCTTCATCAGTGTTTTCATCATGGAGATGGAAACAGAAAAGGTTTCGCAACATAACCTCTTGTCATTTTGTGCTCGTAAGAAGCGACCCACTTTTCTTATGAAGCTTGCCACACTTGTCTGCTACAAAGACTATGTTAACATGCATTGTTATATAGAACATGCACCAACAACGTCCTCACTCCAAGTTGTAGAGTTGGTTCATGGATATGTTACGGATGGTTGGAAAGGATACATCCATGACGCTGCTAGCTACAAGAGATTCAACCTCCACAGGGGGCAGTGGGCTCTAAGGCATCAACGTCATCTTCGGTGGAGCTTGAATATGCCATTTGACAGAAGTGTCCTTCTCTGGCGCATCGCCATAGACATATGCTTTCACCACCAGAGCACAACCCCTCGCGGCAGAGAGTGCGCCGCCCGGAGCAGGGTGATATCGAACTACATGACATACTTGCTCTCCATTCGTCCAGAAATGCTTATACCCGGGTCCAGGATTGGCATCTTCACCATTGCATGTGAAGATATCGAGCTCATGCTAGGCGACAATTCTGCACTGCATGACGAAAGAGGACTTGCGCAGGGAATTCTTTCCAGGGCGCAGCAACCTTCTTTATTAGATAACACCAGCATAATAGGAACAGCATGCAGGCTTGCTAAAATGTTGATGGAGCTACAAGATGAACTGGAGATGTGGGAGGTGGTCCAGGGGGTATGGGTGGAGATGTTGTGCTACTCTGCCAGCAGGTGCAGAGGATACTTGCACGCCAAGAACATGAGTGAAGTTACGGAGCTTCTCACCCGTGTATGGTTCTTCTTAATATCCATGGGGATGGAGACATTGGCCGACAGGTTTCAGAAGTCAGAGTATCTCGAAACCAAGGAAGAAAACGCTGAAGAAGATGATAATGATGGTGAAAACAGAGTCGTCGTGGAGCGCAAGATTAATATGCCCATCTAAAATATTTTCCCAAATATTTATATTGTGCCGTTGTTGATACTTGGATGATGGACTTTTTCTTCCTAGTCGTAATGCATGCATTATGATCGCTTTGTGTTTCAATAACCTTTTTATGGCTTTCCTTTTTGTTTTTTAGTATTTTCAGTCCACCACTCTGTATGTGTTGGTGCATGAAAATAATCAAAACTGAGTCTGCCGATACAAATAGTTCGATGTACGAGAGTCATTTTGCAAACGAATAGTTATTCGGCTATATATCATACTCCCTCGATAAATAAACACTAGTAAAATGCCCGCACGTTGCTACGGGCTATAATGCATATAGATAAATAAACTAAAATATTAAAATCGTCTCCAAGATCCAGAACGTCTGGACATGTTCACACATCAAAAGGCGCCCAACGGGCTACCCAAAATCCAAGACAGTCTGGATTGTCTCAAATTCAACCCATACGTGAGGAAGAAATATGGTTGTCCAAACTATCCACCATGCTATTTTCAACGTGCGGCCCCAATACAAAAACCGCACCTCACGATGCACCCTCCTTTTTCCTGTCGAATCCTCCCCTTTAAAACTAGATGACGTCCACCTCACCTTCGCCATGGTGTCCTCCCTCGTTCACACCATACTTCTCCATGAACCATCGATAAGGAGTCCCTCGCCAACCCCCTCCCCCCTGTTCGTGTCGATCCACCACCGCCATCAAGAGGGGGGGGGGGGGTGAGGCGTGTGCCCCCCCTCCAGCCAAGGAGGCAGATCCGGTGTCTACCAAGTCATTGTTATGGTGTAGCATACAATTGAATGTCGTGCATTACCACGAAACGGAAGTATGATGTCCGTTGTTGGACATGCAACTCATACGCCATCGTGTTTATTATTAACTCTTCAACCAACCAACCAATGCATTTACCCTTCTATCCTAACCAAAAAATTGTACTGACTTGATGAAGAATAAAATATGAACCGCTCGCTCATGCATTTTTCTGCAAAGCCATCTCTAATGAAATGAAATTTGTCATATTTTCTGAAGGAAATATGCCCTAGAGGCAATAATAAAGTTGTTATTTTATATTTTCTTATTCATGATAAAGGTTTATTATTCATGCTAGAATTACATTGATCGGAAACCTTAATACATGTGTGAATACATAAACAAACACCGTGTCCCTAGTAAGCCTCTACTAGACTAGCTCGTTGATCAAAGATGGTTAAGGTTTCCTAACCATACACATGAGTTGTCATTTGATAATGGGATCACATCATTAGGAGAATGATGTGATGGACAAGACCCATCTGTTAGCTTAGTAATGTCTACTACGCGACTTTATCCTTGTAGACGTTGTTGGGCCTCCAAGTGCAGAGTTTTGTAGGATAGCAACAAATTTCCCTTAAGTGGATGACCTAAGGTTTATCAATTTGTGGGAGGCGTAGGATGAAGATGATCTCTCTCAAACAACCCTGCAACCAAATAACAAAGAGTCTCTTGTGTCCCCAACTCACCCAATACAATGGTAAATTGTATGGGTGCACTAGTTCGGCGAAGAGATGGTGATACAAGTGCAATATGGATGGTAGACATAGGTTTTTGTAATCTGAAATTATAAAAACAGCAAAGTAGCAAGTCATAAAAGTGATCGAAAACGGTATTGCAATGCTTCGAAACAAGGCCTAGGGTTCATACTTTCACTAGTGCAAGTTCTCTCAACAATGATAACATAATTAGATCATATAACAATCCCTCAACATGCAACAAAGAGTCACTCCAAAGTCACTAATAGCGGAGAACAAACGAAGAGATTATTGTAGGGTATGAAACCACCTCAAAGTTATTCTTTCTGATTGATCTATTGGGCTATTCCTATAAGTGTCACAAACAACCCTAGAGTTCGAACTAAAATAACACCTTAAGACACACATCAACCAAAACCCTAATATCACCTAGATACTCCAATGTCACCACAAGTATCCGCGGGTTTGATTATAAGATATGCATCACACAATCTCAAATTCACCTATTCAAACCAACACAAAGAACTTCAAAGAGTGCCCCAAAATTTCTACCGAAGAGTCAAGACGAAAACGTGTGCCAACCCCTATGCATAAGTTCACAAGGTCACAGAACCCGCAAGTTGATCACCAAAACATACATCAAGTAGATCATGTGAATATCCCATTGTCACCACAGATAAGCACATGCAAGACATACATCAAGTGTTGTCAAATCCTTAAAGACTCAATACGATAAGACAACTTCAAAGGGAAAACTCAATCCATTACAAGAAGGTAGAGGGGGAGAAACATCATAAGATCCAACTATAATAGCAAAGCTCACGGAACATCAAGATCATGCCAAATCAAGAACACGAGAGAGAGAGAGAGAGAGAGAGAGAGAGAGATCAAACACATAGCTATTGGTACATACCCTCAGCCCCGAGGGTGAACTACTTCCTCCTCGTCATGGAGAGCGCCGAGATGATGAAGATGGCCACCGGTGATGATTTCCCCCTCCGGGAGGGTGCCGGAACAGGGTCCCGATTGGTTTTTGGTTGCTACAGAGGCTTGTGGTGGCGGAACTCCTGGTCTAGGTTCTGTTCTAGAGGTTTGGGGATATATATATATATAATAGGTGTTGACGTCGAGAACAAGTCAGGGGAGTCCACGAGGGGCCCACAAGGTCAGAGGGTGCGCCCTAGGGGGTGGGGGCGCCCTCCACCCTTGTGGTGGCCTCGGGACTCTTCTGATGCATCTCCGGTACTCTGTGGGCTTATTTTGGTCCAAAAACAATCGTCGTGAAGTTTCAGATCAATTGGACTCCGTTTGATATTCCTTTTCTGCGAAGCTCAGAAACAAGGAAAGAACAGAAACTTGCACTGGGCTCCAGGTTAATAGGTTAGTCCCAAAAATCATATAAAATAGTATATAAATGCATATAAAACATCCAAGATAGATATATAATAGCATGGAACAATCAAAAATTATAGATACGTTGGAGACGTATCACTTAGCATAACGATCGTTCAGTTTTATTGCTATTGCTTTCTTGATGTCAAATACATATTCCTTCGACTATGAGATTATGCAACTCTCGGATACTGGAGGGATGCCTTGTGTGCTATCAAATGTCACAACGTAACTGAGTGATCATAAAGATGCTCTACATGTATCTCCGAAGGTGTTTGCTGAGTTGGCATAGATGGAGATTAGGATTTGTCATTCCGAGTATCGGAGAGGTATCTCTAGGCCCTCTCGGTAATACACATCATAAGCTTGCAAGCAAATGACTAAGGAGTTAGTCACGAGGTGATGTATTCCGTAATGAGTAAAGAGACTTTCTGGTAACGAGATTGAACTCGGTATAGAGATACCGACGATCGAATCTGGCAGAGTACCGGATCAGGTCTCCAGATGGGATCTCAGGAGGACATAAACTTGCGGCGGCGAAAAAGTATTTTTGGTGTGCCCTATGGTATACAGGGAATATTTGGGTATTTATGGAGCTGAGATTAGGGGTGGAGGAGTCCCATGGGGCCCACAAGCTCATAGGCCACACTACCCCGCAGGGCGCGCCTGGGGAGCTTGTGGCTCACCCGTGGCTCTTCTGGCCTACTCCCGAAGCTTCGTGGGTGTCTTCTTGTCCAAGAAAAATCGTCAAAAGTTTTGATATGTTTGGACTCTGTTTGGTATTGGTTTTCTGTAAAAGACAAAAATAAGGAAAAACAACAACTAGCACTAGACACTAGGTTAATAGATTAGTCCCAAATAATAATATAAAATAGCATAATAATGCATATAAAACATCCAAGATGGATAATATAAATATCTAATAGCATGAAATAATCGAAAATTATAGATACATTCAATCTACAGACGATATCTATAGACACTGGAGTTTCATGTTTTACCAAACATTAAGTGTGACCACACAAGATACGAAAATCTGGTGGATGTACCCACGACAAGCACCTTGGTCAGCGGTGTCCATAGGGTGGCATGAGAGTGACAGTTAGTGTTGATGCTAGAGCTATCATTGACTAAACGTAGTAGATCAAAACAAAATTGAGCTATTGAACATACATCAGAACTGACCTACAAAAAATTAATTTATTTACTCACTAAAGTTATCTCTCTGAACCTATGCTAATAAAACATGATCATCGCTGAATTTCTATTTTGAAAAACAAAGTTGCTTGTCGCCTCTAAAATTAAAATGGAAAACCTAGCTGCATGTGTTCAAACATTTACGATGAAAACCACAGAAATCGTAAAAAAAACGACCACTATGAACATGTACAAAACAAACACTTGAATCGCAAAAAGAACATGGAGCAACATCATCGCAAAAAAAAAACACGGCTGTATCCCGATTCGCTCACCTGTTTTTGGCACGCAAAATGAACGCAAAAGCAAACATAGATGGAAATAACCCCCGCGCACGGAGCAATTGGATGTTGCCGACTTGGCCTCAAGAGCCCATGTAACAGTGGGACGTGTTCCATGTTTCCACCGGAGCCACATAAAATCGATCCAATCGCAATGGGCTTGATGTTGCCGCTAGGACCTCACGCCATCCGGGAGGTCGACGTCGTGCGGTCACCATTGGATCGAACCAGGAGGAGAGGTGGAGAGGGCCGCCTCCAGCAGCAAGGACCAGATCGACACCATGGCGGCTGAAGCCACCTCTCATGGATGCCATAGAGCGAATGCCCGCCGTGGAGGCAGAGCTGTGCGGGGCTTGTTGAAAGGATCGAGATGGACCTAGAGGGGGGGGGGGTGAATAGGTACAATTACAAATTTTAATTACTTAGCAATTTTAAGCAATAGTAAGGAATATGAAAGTGAGCCTAACAATTGCAAGTATGATGCTAAGGGCTAAGCAAGATAAAAAGTGAGTAAGCAAGTACAATATGATAAGTAAGAGCTAAGAGACAAGTAACCACAAGTAGAGAGTTAGGGTTAGGGGTAACCGCAACTCCGGGAGACGAGGATGTATGCCAATGTTCACTTCCTTGGAGGGAAGCTAGTCACCGTTAGAGAGGTGGATGTTACCACGAAGTCACACCAACGCCACGAAGGCTCGCCCTGTTCTCCCTTTGAGACAACATGACAAAGGCGTTTCTCAACCACTAGTGGTAGACCTTGGGGTGGTACACAAACCCTCACAAACTTTTCCGGGCGTAATCACAATGGTTGATTCCTCTCCGAAAGACTCCTACCGCCTAGGAGTCTCCAACCTCCAAGAGTAACAAGAACGATGGGAAATGCTCAAGAACTTGCTCAAATCGTGAATTCCTTTGGTGAGAAGAAGAGGAAGGAGTGGATCTATTACTTGATTGGAGAACTTCTCTCAAATGTTCCCAAATCCCTTGGGGATCTAGGATTTGGTGTAGGGGATCAAGAGAGGGAGTGAGATGTGTTCTTGGACAGCTCAAAGTGAATGGTCAACCTTATCACGTGGGAGGAAGGAGGCTATATATAGTGATAGTGTAAAACTGACCGTTGAGCCATTTAGTGCACTGAAGCTGTCGGACGTCCAGTGAGTACCAGATGTCCGGTGGCACAGATTGGACCGGACGTCTGGCCGGGCGGCCGGTCGTCTGGTCGCTGGGAATCCTACTAGGACACAAAAGAAGCACGAGGTACACAGCCATCGGACGTCCGGAAGGCGCTGGTTGTCCGGTGACTAGCCGTCCAAAGCGGACCGGGAATCCGTTAATAAGTATTCTATTGGGGTAGTCCCGGGTTTCCAAAGAGAGACGGACGTTCAGTGACCGGTCGTTCGGAATGGACCAGACATCCGCTAAAAACTTTCTATGAGGATGCACCGGACATCTGGAGAGAGCCAGATGCCTGGTCGGCTGTGAGGAACCGGACGTCCATAGATTTCCGAACGTCTGGTGAAAACAGAGAACACTAGCTCATGTGCACAAGGAACTTTGTGCACAAGTTAGTGGAAGAGCTAGGGGTGAAACAGAGATATTATGATAGGATACTTTGTGGGTTTTGAGCAAGTCTTTCACGAAATCCGAGGATCCCCTCTTAATAGTGCAGGATCCCTATACTCAAGAACAAACCAAAAAGGAGCCAAAGCTATTTGTCTTGTATCTCTGCTCTTGAGTGATATATATATATATATATATATATATATATATAGGTAAAACTATGTCTACCATAGCTTGCCATAGAACTAGTTAAGTTTCCCTAAACTTCTAACGGTTCAAAAGTTATCAAAAAATATGAAATAAATATGGGAGCATCTCTCTAATGTAATAAGATGATCCAACGGAGGGATTGTCAAAATATGCATCTATGTGTCCTCGGCAAAAATAATAAGCATTTCAGCTCACTGCGACATAAATATATACTGAATATTTGTTTGGCATGATTGCACTTTCAATCTCCCCCTTTTTGGTAGTTGATGACAACATACATGCACTTCTCAATATGTAAAATAAAACTCTGAATACCGAAGGGATTTGTTGCGGAGCTCCCCCTAAACATGTGCATAGATAAAATAAGCATGAAGAGAGCTCCCCCTCAATATAATACCAACACAACCAAATCTCATAGAGTAGACAAGTTAACAAAATACCATAATAAGCTCCACAGATAGGTGCATTACACAACCCATAATGGTTCATCACTCATAGCATAGTACATAAACCGACAATAACCATAACATTGGTTCGATACAAGCTAATATCACAACATTACATAATAGATAAGTGCCTACTCCCCCTTGGCATCAAGTACCCAAAAGGGGGTCATAACATCATCAAATAGCATCATCATCATCATCATCATCATCATCATGAGCACCACTACCACTAGCCTCGTCAAGGAAATCAGCCCACTCAGGACCCGAGAGAAAGCCAAAGTCAGAAGGTGGTTCGTCAGGAAGACGTTCATCATCACTCACATCGAAAACTCCGGTGTCTCTCAGACGAGCCTTCAGAGCATTCTTGGAAGTGACCATGCGAGTGACAACATCATGATTTTGGGAGCAGTGAAAGGTAAAAACCTTCATCATGGCAGAGTGAGCCTTCCCAAGAAAGCGAGCAATGCGCCCAAAGGATGCAGATCCGGAAGGAGTAGAACGAGCAATAGGAGGAACACCAGCAGAAGTTCGACGAGCATTAGCAGAAGAGTCCTTGGGGACCCAATCATCCGCCATGTGTGCAGGAATGACCCACCGCTCATGCCAGTGAGTGCGGACAATGGGAAATGGAGCCACACTCTCAATGAATGCCTGAAGAAAGGGGGCATGAGGAAAGGCCCAACTTGTGCTGAAGACAAGCGAGATGGATCTCATGCCACAGAAAATGAGGGACATTGATCTTCCCTTTTGGAGACGTATAGAGGCGATGCATGAGATCGATGCAGTAGCTATTGCAAGATCCCTTGTCACCCATTTTGGGATAAATGGTGCGAATGACACACTAAAAGATAATGTAGAAAGGAGAGCGCCAAATGGAGACTTGGTTCAGACCCTTCTGTTTCTCCTCATTAGTCATTTCATCTATAGGTTTTAGAAGATCCGCACAAACCTTGATGCCCTTGGGCCTATGGTTGGGGTCATCCCTATGGATTTTGAACCCAGTGTCAGGAAAACCAAGGGCATCAACAAATTGTGAGTAAGAGGCCGTGAGCACAGTGTCGGAGGTCATCCAATTGACAGTGTTATTTGGACCAAAGAAACAAGTGGCATAGAATTAATGAATGGCAACTTGGTTAAAATCATGCTGAAATGCAAATGGAGCAGCAAGATTAGACGACTCGATGAGCTCAATAGGCCCCGGATATTTCACCGGATGAGCACGAATGTGTTCTAAGTCAACGCACACATGCAGAAACAAACCCTTAGGAATGATGACAATGGTAAAAATGTCTGCTTGGACATTAGTGCGAAAGACAGCGTCTTGGGAGTCGCTAACAACAGAAAACTGGTCAACATCACGATGAAGCTTAAGATAGGAAGCAATGGGGACCTCGTTGAATCTTTTAATGTTGTGACCGAGAGGTAGTGGAGGTTCAAGAGAGATGCGATGGGAATCACCTTGAGGTTGCACCGGAGGAGGAGGCTTGAAGGTGGACTGACGAGTTCCCGACTTGGGAGCAGTGGTGCGAACCGCAACATACTCGGCCTGCTCCATATCTTCCATCTCATCCTCATAGTCAGATTCTTCCGTTGAGGAGTCACTAGTAGAGCTGCGAGGCTTAGCGGAACGCTTTCGAGGATGATCCCGCTCTTGTGAATCATCGGAACCACCACGGCGGGACGGACGAGATGGCCCACCGGTGACCTGCTTGCGTGCAGAGCGCTTGGTTCTTGGCATCCCGACCTAGAGGAGGAGGGAGACCCAAATCAACTATCCACCTTCATAGATCGAAGAAGAGTTCGGTGGATGAGATGAGGAGAAGAAGAGGTGCTACCTTGGAGGTACGAACAAGATGGGGGGAGATCCACGGGGCGGCGTCGGAGGTGCGACGGCGACCGGGTCGACCCAGGCGGCGCTGAGACGACGAGGTGCACGACCGGCGCACGATCGTAGTGAGGAGGGTAAGCGGCGGCGGCGGAGTGGAGCAGATAAGAGAAAGGGGATCGGGTGAGTTAGGTTTAGGTAACTACACAAAACACACCCTGCCTTATCTATGCGGGCCAGGAAATGACCGGACGAACGGTGCTTAACGAACGTCCGATGCCTGATAGGAGCTGTCGGATAAGCCAGGTACCGGACGACCAGAGAAACCGGACATCCGATGCACAGAGGAAGATTTGAAATTAACAGAAGTCTGGTAAAACCGGACGTCCGGTAGGAGGAGAACAAAAGGAATTTTACGGAAGTCTGGAGTTTGCCAGACGTCCGGAAGTTCTCAGAAAATTTTGAGAAGGACAAGGTGATATTTTAGGATGCCAATGAGAATGGCAGTGAGATGATGATTCCAGTATGAAGTATGATAAAAAATATAATGATAGGCAGTGAATATCCTATGCCAAATAAACACACCGCTCAGATAGAAGTTCTAACCGATAAGAGCGGTGGCCGAAGCTACCATGTGTGAGTATATGTGACATGGCACCGCAAGGATTTGAACTTTGGGTGCATAATCACTAATCCATCATTGAAAGCACCATAGTTAGAATAACATGGTATCTTTGAGACTGTTTGTTCTTTTTATGCATTACATAGGGTGAGAATACTCATGAGTTGAGTGTCTCCCCCTAAATATATGCCTACATCAAGACAAGACATGATGAAAATGGATGCATGGGTACTAGATTTCACATAATGTTGTTAAGATCCAAGATACCAAGTTCATGCCTAAGTTGACAGAACCTTGCTTCATACAATGGCTTAGTGAAAATGTCTGCAAGTTGCATATCCATACCCACATGAGCAAATATAAATGTCACCCTTCTCCACATGATCTCGCAAGAAATGATATCTAATATCAATGTGCTTGGTGCGAGTATGATCTTTGGGATTCTCAGAAATATTGATGGCACTTTCATTATCACATAGAAGAGGCACATGTCTATAGGTGATATCGTAATCCTTCAAAGTTTGCCTCATCCATAGTAATTGAGTTGCACAACTGGCTGTTGCAATGTATTCAGCTTCGGTGGTGGAAAGAGCAACACAATTTTGTTTCTTTGAGGACCAGCTTACCAAGGAGCGTCCAAGAAATTGACATGCACTAGAGGTGGACTTACGATCCACTTTGTCTCCATCCCAATCCGCATCCGTGTACCCAATAAGATCAAACTTAGCATCCTTGTGGTACCATAGACCCAACTTTGGGGAGTGAACAAAGTATCTAAGAATATTCTTAACCGCCTTATGATGACTTTCCCTAGGGGAAGCTTGAAATCTAGCACACATGCATACACTAAACATGATGTCTGGTCTAGATGCACAAAGATAAAGCAATGAACCAATCATATAGCGGTAAATAGATGGGTCGAAAGGGATACCATTTGTGTCTTCAGTGAGTACACTTTTGGTTGGCATGGGTGTCTTACATGGACTAGCATCATACATGCCAAACTTCTCTAGGATATCCTTGAGATATTTAGCTTGAGACAAGAAAGTTCCTTTTTTAAATTGTTGAATTTGGAATCCGAGAAAGAACTTCAAATCCGCATTGAGTGACATTTCAAAATTCTTGGTCATGGAGGCCGCAAACTTCTTGCACAAATGAATGTTAGGAGAACCAAAAATGATATCATCTACATAGATTTGGCATAAGATTAAATCACCCTTAGCGTGGGATCGATCGCCCCTCTCACAAAACCATCATCGAGTAAAAACTTCTTAAGATGATCATACCAAGCACGAGGTGCTTGTTTGAGGCCATAGAAGGCCTTATGAAGTTTATACACATGGTCTTTGTGATCGGGACCAACGAACCCAGGTGTTTGTGATACATAAACTTCTTGTAGAGGACCGTTAAGGAAAGCACTCTTCACATCCATTTGATGTAATGTAAAACCATTGAAGGCCGCATAAGCAAGTAAGATGTGAATAGATTCAAGACGGGCAACAGGGGCAAAGGTATCACCAAAGTCCAAACCTTCAACTTGTGAGCACCCGTGCGCCACTAACCTTGCCTTGTTACGGATGATTACACCATTCTCATCTTGCTTGTTCTTGAAAATCCATTTTGTTCCAATGACATTGTGCTCTGTAGTTAGCCTCTCGACTAATGACCACACTTGGTTGCATTCAAATTTTTTCAACTCTTCTTGCATAGCAACTAGCCAATCGTTGTCCATCAATGCATCGTGTACCTTGAGAGGCTCAACACTAGACACAAATGAGAAGTGAGCACAAAAATTTGTCAACTGTTTACGAGTGACTCTACCTTCCGATATGCCGGTGAGAATTTTGTCAACATCAACACGACCGGCCACTCGAGGCATGATGGAGGTTAAGGTTTCGCGAGGTTCAACTTCATGTCCATCATCCACGCCCTCAACATATGGATCATTGATGTGTGGTGGAAGATCTTCTTCTTCATATTGCATTTGTTGAGGTTCATCATTAATGATTGCACTTTCTTGTTCTTGCCCTTGATGATGATCTTGTTCTTGAGGATTATCATGAAGAGGAATATGATCATCTTCTTGTACTTGGACTAAGGGCATTGATTGAGCAATAGGAGCTTGAGGTGGTATGGGTGTTGAAGTAGTTTGGTGATGTGTGAAGCTTCCATCTTCTTCATCATCATCATGAGGTTCTTGTTCCATTGGAAGAAGTGCCCCAACACCCATGGTGAGAATATCTTGAGAAGAATCATCTTCACCTACATCACTTAGATCAACTTTCTCCCCATGGGAGTCATTAAATTCATCAAACATCACGTCACAAGTTTCTACAACACATCCATTGGATTTGTTGTGGACTCTATAGGCGCGAGAGTTTGATCCATAGCCAACAAATATGCCCTCAATTGTTTTGGATTGAAATTTTCCTAACTGTTCCCTTTTGTTGAAGATGAAACATTTGCACCCAAATACTCGAAAGTACTTGACATTTGGCTTGTTCCCAGTTAAGTGCTCATATGGAGTCTTTTCCAATATTGTGCGGAGAAAGAGCCAGTTTGATGCATGGCATGCAGTGTTGACAACCATGGCCCAAAAACTATGTGGCGACTTGTATTCATCCAACATGGACCTTGCCATCTCCATAAGTGTACGGTTCTTCCTTTCGGCTACACCATTTTGCTGAGGAGTGTATGGAGCTGAATATTGATGCTCAATCCCTTCATCACTAAGAAATTCTTCCAAGGTGTAGTTCTTGAACTCAGAGCCATTATCACTCCTTATTGCCAAGATTTCTTTTTCAAACTTGCATTGTGCTTGCTTGGCAAAATCGATGAAGGTGATCTTTGTCTCGTCCTTGGATTTGAGAAAAAAAACACCCATGTATATCTTGAGTAATCATAAACAATGACAAGTCCATACTTTTTCCCACCAAGACTATCCCATGAAGGAGGCCCAAAAAGATCCACATGAATAAGCTCCAAAGGCCTTGAAGTAGACACAATATTCTTGGGTGGGTTCTTTGATTGGTGATGCTTCCCGGCTATGCATGCACTACATACACGATCTTTCTCAAAAGAGACATTGTTTAGTCCAAGGATGTGATTATCCTTTAAGAGATATTGAAGATTTCTCATGCCGACATGGGCTAGCCGGCGATGCCATAGCCACCCCTTGTCGGCCTTGGCCATTAAACAAGTTGCATGGAATGTGCTCTCTTTCGAGAAATCAACCGTGTAAAGGTTGCCATCCAACTCTCCAACAAAGGCCACTTCGAGAGTATCTATCTTAAAGAATTTCACATCCGTTAGTCCAAAGAGTGTATCATAACCAACATAAGCCAATTGGCGAACAGAAAGCAAATGATATTTAATGGATTGAACAAGCATGACATTTGCAAGAGACATGTCATTCGTGATAGCCACCTTGCCCACCCCGAGTACCTGTCCTTTTGATCTTCCACCAAACATAATGCTCATAAATGGTTAAATAGCTTCCATGAAATCGTAGAGTGATACGTCTCCAATGTATCTATAATTTTTTATTGTTCCATGCTATTATATTATCTGTTTTGGATGTTTATGGGCTTTATTAAACACTTTTATATTACTTTTGGGACTAACCTATTAACCCAGAGCCCAGTGCCAGTTTCTGTTTTTCCCTTGTTTCAGTGTTTCACAGAAAAGGAATATCAAACGGAGTCCAAACGGAATGAAACCTTTGGGAGCGTGATTTTTGGAACGAACGTGATCCATGAGACTTGGAGTTGAAGTCAAGGAAGCTTCGAGGGGGTCACGGGGCAGGGAGGCGCGCTTGCCCCCTGGGTGCGCCCCCACCCTCGTGGGCCCCGCATGGCTCCCCTAACGGACTTCCTTCGCCTATATATGTCCATATACCCTTAAAACATCACGGAAGAGATTAGATTAGGAGTTCCATCGCCAGAAGCCTCCGTAGCCACCAAAACCAATCTAGACCCGTTCCGGCACCCTGCCGGAGGGGGAATCCCTCTCCAGTGGCCATCTTCATCATCCCGGCGCTCTCCATGATGAGGAGGGAGTAGTTCACCCTCGGGGCTGAGGGTATGTACCAGTAGCTATGTGTTTGATCTCTCTCTCTCTCTCTCTCGTGTTCTTGAGTCAGCACGATCTTGATGTATCGCGAGCTTTGCTATTATATTTGGATCTTATGATGTTTCTCCCCCTCTACTCTCTTGTGATGAATTGAGTTTTCCCGTTGAAGTTATCTTATCGGATTGAGTCTTTAAGGATTTGAGAACACTTGATGTATGTCTTGCACGAGCTTATCTATGGTGACAATGGGATATCATGTGATCCACTTGATGTATGTCTTAGTGATCAACTTGCGAGTTCCGTGACCTCGTGAACTTATGCATAGGGGTTGGCACACGTTTTCGTCTTGACTCTCCGGTAGAAACTTTGGGGCACTCTTTGAAGTTATTTGTGTTGGTTGAATAGATGAATCTGAGATTGTGTGATGCATATCGTATAATCATACCCACGGATACTTGAGGTGACATTGGAGTATCTAGGTGACATTAGGGTTTTGGTTGATTTGTGTCTTAAGGTGTTATTCTAGTACGAACTCTTGAATAGATCGATCAGAAAGAATAACTTTGAGGTGGTTTCGTACCCTACAATAATCTCTTTGTTTGTTCTCCGCTATTAGTGACTTTGGAGTGACTCTTTGTTGCATGTTAAGGGATAGTTATATGATCCAATTATGTTATTATTGTTGAGCGAACTTGCACTAGTGAAAGTATGAACCCTAGGCCTTGTTTCCTAGCATTGCAATACCGTTTGTGCTCACTTTTATCATTAGTTACCTTGCTGTTTTTATATTTTCAGATTACAAAAACCATTATCTACTACCCATATTGCACTTGTATCGCCATCTCTTCGCCGAACTAGTGCACCTATACAATTTACCATTGTATTGGGTGTGTTGGGGACACAAGAGACTCTTTGTTATTTGGTTGCAGGGTTGTTTGAGAGAGACCATCTTCATCCTACACCTCCCACGGATTGATAAACCTTAGGTCATCCACTTGAGGGAAATTTGCTACTGTCCTACAAACCTCTGCACTTGGAGGCCCAACAACGTCTACAAGAAGAAGGTTGTGTAGTAGACATCAAGCTCTTTTCGGGCGCCGTTGCCGGGGAGGTTAGTGCTTGAAGGTATATCTTTAGATCTTGCAATGGAATCTTTTTGTTTCTTGTTTTAGCACTAGTTTAGTTATAAAAGAAAACTACAAAAAAATGGAATTGAGTTTGCCTCATACGCTTCATCTTTTTAATATCTTTCGTGAGAATGATGGAAAGGAAAATTGTGCTCAAATGCTAGAAGAAGAAGTCTATAAAATGTTTGGCACTAAATCTTTGAATGATGAGCATGATTGCGATGTTATTAGTATGAACTCTTTGAATAACCATAGTACTAATGATGATTGCACTAGTCATGATGAAAATATCTCTTATAAGCATAATGATTTTTGTGGAGTGCATAGAGTTTGCAAGTACATACCAAACAGGGAAGATAGATTCTGCAAGAGGCATAAGTATTTGGAAACTAAATGGTTGCAAGAAAGGCTAGATGTTTGTGCTCAAAATTTAAACTTTCTTAGCCATACTTGTGAACTTTGCAATGAACGTGATCATTTCAGTACCCAATGCAAATTGTTTCATCATTGTATCGTGTCCAAAAATTGTGATGACTTGATTTCCCTTGCACATCATAATGAACTTACTTTGCTCTTGGGTTATGAAGAAATGAAACGTATATCTAAGGTTATTCTAGAATTTGCCCTTTATAGAGTTCTTAATTTTGATCTAGAGGAAATTTATATGTATTGTGCGGTGAATTGCATTGAAAATCCTTATATTGCCAAGTATATAAAGAAAATAAAACAAATAGAGGATGAAGAGAATACTAATGAAAGGGAAGAGGCTTCCCAATATCCTCGTATTATTTCTTATGATGAATCAGGTAATGAGGAGGAGCCTTCTATTCAACCAATCTCATTAATAAGGAGCTCAAAAAAGAGGGTTAAACCCACACATGATGTGAAGAAGAAAAAGAAAATATGGAGAAGCAAAGGTATAAAGGTATCCCTCCCAAATGATGTTGCTCCTACTACTCATTGTGATGATGATAATTGCTACACTATCGGTGCTATCCATACTATTAATGATGAGAGTGATTATGCTTATAATATGAAAAGGCCCAAGCTTGGGGATGCTATGTCTGATGAGAATGACATGTTTGAGAATGTATTTGCTGCAATTAATGTTAGTCCCAAGCTTGGGAAAGCTATGTTTAATGAAGATGATATTTCTAGCCTCCCAAGTTTTGATATGCAAATTTATTATGATGATAGCATGCCTCCTAATTATGATGATTATATTGATGAAAGTGGGTTTGGAAGAGTGTCAACTTTAGGAAGTATTGATCCCACTATTTTGGAGGATGTCGAATCTTATTGTGATAATTATGAAAGTGGATTTGGAGAGGTCATGACTTTATTTAGTAATGATTCCACTATCTTGGAAGAGGTTTCAATTGATTATGATGAGAACAAAGTCGCTAATTATGATGATTATTGTGATGATACTTATGCTATAAAAAGTAGTGATGATTATATTTATAAACCTTGTCATGATTATGATTACCCCTTTTCTGAACATCACTATTTTAATATGGAAAGAATTTATAGTATTCGAGTTTCTTATGATACTCCCACTATTCCGAATGAGAAGAATTTTACTTATGCGGAGAGTAATAAAATTTCTATGCTTGTAGATCATGAAAAGAATGCTTTATGTGATAGTTATATTGTTGAATTCATTCATGAAGCTACTGAAAATTATTATGAGGGAGGAATATATGCTTGTAAGAATTGGAATAATACCAAGTTTCCTCTCTATGTGCTTAAAGTTTTGAAGTTATGCTTGTTTTGCTTTCCTATGCTAGTTGATTATTGTTCCCATAAATTGTTTGCTCACAAAATACCTGTGCATAGGAAGTGGGTTAGACTTAAATGTGCTAGTAATATTATACATGATGCTCTCTTTATTTTTCAATTCTTATCTTTTATGTGAGCATCATTGAAATCATCATGCCTAGCTAGGGGCGTTAAACGATAGCGCTTGTTGGGAGGCAACCCAAATTTATTTTTCTTCCTTGCTTTTTGCTCCTTTTTAGTAATAAATAATTCATCTAGCCTCTGTTTAGATGTGGTTTTATTGTTTTAATTAGTGTTTGTGCCAAGTAGAACCTTTGGGAAGACTTGGGGAAAGTCTTTGCGATCATGCTGTAAAAAACAGAAACTTTAGCGCTCACGAGAATTGCTGCCATTTTTTACTGGAGAGTGATATTTAGTTAATTATTTTTGCAGATGATTAATAGATAAATTCCTCACGTCCAACAATTTATCTTAGAATTTTTGGGGTTCCAGAAGTTTGCGTTAGTTACAGATTACTACAGGCTGTTCTGTTTTTGACAGATTCTATTTTTCGTGTGTTGTTTGCTTATTTTGATGAATCTATGGATAGTAATGGAGTTTATAAACCATAGAGAAGTTGGAATACAGTAGGTTTAACACCAATATAAATAAAGAATGAGTTAATTACAGTACCTTGAAGTGGTGTTTTGTTTTCTTTCACTAACGGAGCTCACGAGATTTTCTGTTAAGTTTTGTGTTGTGAAGTTTTCAAGTTTTGGGTAAGGATTTGATGGATTATGGAACAAGGAGTGGCAAGAGCCTAAGCTTGGGGATGCCCAAGTCACCCCAAGGTAATATTCAAGGACAACCAAGAGCCTAAGCTTGAGGTTGCCTGTAACACCCCGAGACCGATGCGCCAGGTGTCTTCCAGTTATTCGCTGTTGTTGCCTTGTCATTCGATTGCGTGTTGCATCTTGCCATGTCATCATCTGCATTGCATCATCATGTTTTCAAAACTTGCATCCGTCCTGGTCTCCTCGTTTTTTTCCATTGTCCGTTCTGAGCCTAGACACACTTGCACGAGCCTGCGGCACGTCCGAAATATTATTTTATAAGTGGCTGGAAAATGTTCTCGGAATGGGATGAGAGTTGGCGTGTGGTCTTGTTATGTTGTAGGTAGGCCGCCTGCCAAGTTTCATCGCATTCGGAGTCCGTTTGATGCCCCAACGGATAACTATAGCGGCATTATAGTCGGTCAAATGTCGGACGTTTTCGGTCTCCGGAAACCGTGCCGGGCTGCATTTCTTCCCTCTCCTCTCAGCCCAACCCTCTACACAGCCCTTCTAGCCCATCTATCTAAGCCCCTCCGCTCCAGACCGTCCGATGGCGATCGAATGGTCCAAAACAGAGCAAAACCCCCCTCTCCTAGACCCCCGCCTATAAATGGACGACCTTCCCCTTACATATTTGTCTAAACCTAGCCCCTACCCTCTCCCCTAACCTCCAGCCGCCGCTTCCTCCTCGTTTTCAGCGCCAATCCACCCCGCTGCCACCACTTGGTGCATCCCCACTGGCTGGCGTCGCCGCAGCGCTGGCCTCCACCACTCCCGTGCCTCCACGCGTTCTCCTGCCCGCTCCCCGCCGCCGCGGCCCTGGAGGCCCGTCGCGAGGCCGTCCCGGGCCCGAACCAGGCCGAGCCAGTCCGCTCGCTGTCGCTGCTCCCGCACACGAGCGCTTTGCCAGGAACCGATCTCCCGCTCGACCCCGTCTCCCCGTGCCGCCTGCCCGACCCCGCCATCTCGCCGGAGGTCGCGCGCGCACCGCCACCAGCGACCAACTCTGGTGATCCCCGACCTTGACGCCCTTCTTCTCCCCTGCCTCACTAGCTCTCTCTCTCTCTCTCGCAGCACGCCGCTGTCTCCATGAACGTCGCCGCCGTGCTCGCAGTCGTTGATGACCCACAAGTGTAGGGGATCTATCGTTGTCCTTTCGATAAGTAAGAGTGTCGAACCCAACGAGGAGCAGAAGGAAATGATAAGCAGTTTCCATCAAGGTATTCTCTGCAAGTACTGGAATAAGTGGTAACAGATAGTTTTGTGATAAGATAATTTGTAACGAGCAACAAGTAACAAAAGTAAATAAGGTGCAGCAAGGTGGCCCAATCCTTTTTGTAGCAAAGGACAAGCCTGGACAAACTCTTATATGATGTAAAGTGCTCCCGAGGACACATGGGAATATCGTCAAGCTAGTTTTCATCACGCCCATATGATTCACGTTCGGTACTTTGATAATTTGGTACGTGGATGGACCGGTGCTTGGGTGCTGCCCTTACTTGGACAAACACCCCACTTATGATTAACCTCTATTGCAAGCATCCGAAAATACAACAAAAGTATTAAGGTAAACCTAACCATAGCATGAAACATATGGATCCAAATCAGCCCCTTATGAAGCAATGCATAAACTAGGGTTTAAGCTTCTGTCACTCTAGCAACCCATCTCTACTTATTACTTCCCAATGCCTTCCTCTAGGCCCAAACAATGGTGAAGTGTCATGTAGTCGACGTTCAGACAACACCACCAGAGGAGAGACAACATACATCACATCAAAATATCGAACGAATACCAAATTCACATGACTACTAATAGCAAGACTTCTCCCATGTCCTTAGGAAAAGAAGTAACTACTCACAAAGCATAAACATGTTCATAATCAAAGGGGTATTAATGTGCGTATAGGATCTGAACATATGATCTTCCGCCAATTAAACCAACTAGCATCAACTACAAGGAGTAATTAACACTAGTAGCAACCTACTAGCACCAATCCCGGACTTGGAGACAAGAATTGGATACAAGAGATGAACTAGGGTTTAGAGATGAGATGGTGCTGATGAAGATGTTGATGGAGATTGCCCTCTCCCGATGAGAGGAGCGTTGGTGATGACGATGGCGATGATTTCCCCCTCTGGGAGGGAAGTTTCCCCGGCAGAACAGCCCCGCCAGAACCCTAGATTGGCTCCGCCTCATGGCGGCGAAGTTTCATCCGAGAAGATGGCTTATGATTTTTTTCCCATCGAAAGAGTCCATATAGCAGAAGATGGTCACCGGAGGACCACCAGGGGGCCCACAAGGTAGGGGGGGCGCGCCCCCACACTCGTGGGCAGGGTGTGGCCCCCCTGGTGAAGTTCTTGCGCTCAATGTTTTTTTATATATTTGGAAAACATCATCCGTGAAGTTTCAGGACTTTTGGAGCTGTGTAGAATAGGTCTCTAATATTTGCTCCTTTTCCAGCCAGAATCCCAGCTGCCGGCATTCTCCCTCTTTATGTAAACCTTGTAAAATAAGAGAGAATAGGCATACGTATTGTGACATAATGTGTAATAACAGCCCATAATGCAATAAATATTGATATAAAAGCATGATGCAAAATGGACGTATCAACTCCCCCAAGCTTAGACCTCGCTTGTCCTCAAGCGAAAAGCCGAAATCGAAAAATATGTCCACATGTTTAGAGATGAAGGTGTCGATAAAAATAAAATACGGACATGAGGGCATCATGATCATTCTTAGATCAGCAGCTTATATAATTCTTGTCATATGATATCTTATGCTAGTGTAATAATTCAATCACAATATCAAGTATGAATCGTAAACTTCATTGAAAACTAACAAACTATAATCTCAGTCATTGAAGCAATTGCAATTTATCATAACATAGGAAAGAGTCAATGTATAAGAGCTTTTCAGCAAGTCCACATACTCAACTATCATATAGTCTTTCACAATTGCTGACACTCACACAATACTTATGGGTATGGAGTTTTAATCGGACACAGAGAAAGATAGGGGCTTATAGTTTTTGCCTCCCAACGTTTTACCTCAAGGGTAATGTCAACAGTAATAGTTCATGAAAACTCACATCCAATTAGCCATATATACCGGGATCTTTCCAACATATTGTGCTTGCCAAAGGATAAAATGTAAAAAGGAAGGGTGAGGATCACCATGACTCTTTTGCAGTGTAGGAGATAAAAGTAAAAGATAGGCCCTTCGTTGAGGGAAGCAGAGGTTGTCATGCGCTTTTATGGTTGGATGCACAAAATCCTAATGTGAAAGAACATCACTTTATATTGCCACTTGTGATATGGACCTTTATTATGCAGTCTGTCGCTTTTATTACTTCCATATCACACGATTGTATAAAGCTTATTTCTGCCACACCAATCAATCATACATATTTAGAGAGCAATTTTTATTGCTTGCACCGATGACAACTGAATTGATGTGTCTTACTCAATCCATAGGTAGGTATGGTGGACTCTCATGGCAAAACTGGTTTAAAGGTATTTGGAAGCACAAGTAGTATCTCTACTTGGTGCAATGAATTTGGCTAGCATGAGGGAGAAAGGAAAGCTCAACATGTTGGAGGATCCAAGACAATATAATTTATCTTAGATGTAAGAAAACATAACCCATTATGTTGTCTTCCTTGTCCAATGTCAACTCTTTAGCATGTCATATTTTAATGAGTGCTCACAATCATAAAAGATGTCCAAGATAGTATATTTATATGTGAAGACCTCTCTTTCTTTATTACTTCCTATTAATTGCAACGATGACCAAAACTATGTTTGTCAACCCTTAATAACTTTTATTCATCATACTATTTCTATGTGAGCTCATTACTCTCCATAAGAGTCACATGATCTCTTTGTTTCTTTTTATTTCTTTCTGTTTTCTTTTCTTTGGGATCATGGCAAAAATAAGCAAGCCCTTGACTCAACACTAATCTTTATTATATAGCTCACGGACTCGATTACATAGAAGGATCATAAAGCAAAACTCACAACTAGATCATACTAAGAACTTTTATTCTACTAGATCAAAATATTACCAAAAGGATTGAATTAAGAAAAATGGTAAAGATAAAAGTGATGGTGATATGATACCGGGGCACTCTCCCAAGCTTGGCAGTTGCCAAGTGGAGTGCCCATACCAGATACTCAATTCTTCTTTGTTGGTGGAGACGGTGGTGATTTTGTTGATGGCGTAGGCTTCTTCCTTAATTTGCACTTGAGGACAGAATTTTGGTCCCTTAGGTGCTCGATCTCCTGCTCCAAGCTCAGTATCTTTTTGCATAGTTCCTGCTTGTTCTCCTGCAAGAGGCGAAAAGGGATAAACTCGATCTTAGGTTTCTTTACCCTATCCGGAAGGCTTGACTTTTTGAACTCCACATGCATGTACACAGGTTGAGGTAGCGGGACTTCATCTTCATCTGAGCTCATCTCCTCCTTTCCCTTGGGTTCATAGTCCTCTTCTTCTTCCGTAGTCCAACCGCAATGCTCTACATCCCCATAGACCTTAGGATCTACAAGGTAATCAGCCACATAGCTTTCTCCTTCCGAATCCTGGGATGACATGTTGCTCTGTCTGCAACAGGACAGCTCAAAACAAAGACAAGAGATATTTGCGTGATACGGGAGTCAAAACCCCCGGGAGGTTATATAATGAATTTTTACCGACCAAAATACGTGTCATGTAAGAAAACGGAGTCCGGAGAGCACACGAGGTGCCCACGAGGTAGGGGGGCGCACCCAGGGGGATAGGGCACGCCCTCCACCCTCGTGGAGCTCTCGTGTCCCTTCCGGACCGCTGCTTATTTTTCTATTTTTCTAAATATTCCAAAACGGAGAAATATTGCCTTAAAAACTGTTTTGAAGTCGGTTTACTTACCGTACCACATACCTATTCCTTTTCGGAGTCTGAAACGTTCCGGAAAGTGTCCCTTATGTACTCCTCCGGGGTTATGGTTTCAATAACATTGGTTTCAACATTTATGGGATTACCCGAGATATAATGTTTGATTCTTTGACCATTTACCACCTTTGGATTTGTGCCTTCGAAGTTGTTGATTTTTATGGCACCGGAACGGTAGACCTCCTCGATAACGTAGGGACCTTCCCATTTAGAGAGAAGCTTTCCTGCAAAAAATCTTAAACGAGAGTTGTATAGCAATACATAATCACCTACATTAAACTCACGCTTTTGTATTCTTTTATCATGCCACCTTTTAACTTTTTCTTTAAACAACTTGGCATTTTCGTAGGCTTGGGTTCTCCATTCATCAAGTGAGTTAATATCAAATAACCTCTTCTCACCGGCAAGTTTAAAATCATAATTTAGTTCTTTAATAGCCCAATAAGCCTTGTGTTCTAGTTCGAGAGGTAAGTGACATGCTTTTCCATAGACCATTTTGTACGGAGACATACCCATAGGATTTTTATATGCAGTTCTACAGGCCCATAATGCATCATCAAGTTTCTTGGACCAATTCTTTATGGACCTATTAACAGTCTTTTGCAAAATTAATTTGAGTTCTCTGTTACTCATTCAACTTGCCCACTAGACTGAGGGTGATAAGGGGATGCAATTCTATGATTAACATCATATTTAGCAATCATTTTACAGAAAGCACCATGAATAAAATGTGAACCACCATTAGTCATTAAATATCTAGGGACTCCAAACCTTGGAAATATAACTTCTTTAAGCATTTTAATAGAAGTGTTATGATTAGCACTACTAGTTGGAATAGCTTCTACCCAAGGCTCCACCTCGTGGCGGCGGAGTTTCGTCCGAGAAGATGGCTTATGATTTTTTTTTCACATTGAAAGAGTCCATATAGCAGAAGATGGTCACCAAAGTGCCACCAGGGGGCCCACAAGGTAGGGGGCGCGCCCAGGGGGGTAGGGCGCACCCCCCACCCTCGTGGGCAGGGTGTGGCCTCCCCTGGTGAAGTTCTTGCACTCAATGTTTTTTATATATTTGGAAAACATCATCCGTGAAGTTTCAGGACTTTTGGAGTTGTGCAAAATAGGTCTCTAATATTTGCTCCTTTTCCAGCCAGAATCCCAGCTGCCGGCATTCTCCCTCTTTATGTAAACCTTGTAAAATAAGAGAGAATAGGCATAAGTATTGTGACATAATGTGTAATAACAGCCCATAATGCAATAAATATTGATATAAAAGCATGATGCAAAATGGACGTATCAGTCGTCGTCGTTGCCGCGTCACCAACCTGTCCTTCGTCCGGATCCGGGATCCCCATCACCAAATCTACCCATCCCCGTTGTCCCCTGACCTCCGCCCGCTCTGTCCGCCGTCCGTCAAAGTCCGGCGAGCCCCTGCCGCGGCCTCGCTCGACCTCCTGTCGAGGGAGATGGCGAACGACCTCCTCCACCGACGTGGGCCGCGCCTGCGCGAAGCCCAGCCGTCGATCGAGTGGGCCGGCCTCGTCTCCAGCCTCGTCCCAGCAAGGCGCTGCGGCCTAGACTCTCCTCCAGCTGGGCTTGGCCCAAAGTTAGCAGTGCCCAGCACCTCCAGATTCAGCCCGTTGTTTTTTTCCTAATGCTGTTGTGACGCCCGGATAATCAAGCTACAGTAATTCCCTCTAATTGTGCCATGTCATCATTTTCACTATTGCTAAATTCCCCTTTGATTCAATCCAGTTCAAATTCAAATTCAAAGTAAAGTCCAAAATTCAGATTTCTCAAACATGAAAACTAAAATGTTCAAATGGTGGCAAATAATCTCTCGTAAATTTGTCATGTTGAAACTATATTTTATAAAGGGTTTAAGTGCCCTTAAATAATCAAAGGAGTGGCTAAAAATAATTATAAAAGGGTTTTAACTAATAAACAAATACAACTAATTTTTATTTTGAGTACCAAACTTTTTGTGGCAGAGTTATAAATAGTATTGCTAATTCAGGTGCAGGAATGGTATTTTTATAAAGCTAAAGCTATATGAAAATAAATTAGAAAACAGAGAATTTTAAAAGAAAAAGGCAAAAATAAAAACAAAAAAGGAAACAAAAGACCCCCTGGCTCCCCCTGGGCTTCGGCCCATTCCATCGCACCCGGTTGGCCCAGGTAGCCAGCTGCCACGTCCCCATCGTTATCGTCTTCTCCCCACGCCCCCACTGTTTGTCCAACCGCGCCCGCTGTCGCCGACGGACCAGCTCGCCACCCCGCGCCGCTACAGGCCCCGGAGAGGATAAGGACGTCGACGCCGCACCCCCTCGGGCTCCCCTCCCCACTTTCCCCTCGCTCTCCCACTCGCTCTCTTCCCCCCTCCAGATCAGCAGCGCCCGAGCGCACCCATGGCCGCGCCGCCGTGCTAACCACGGCCACCGTCGTCCCCGAGCCCCTCCGACTAGTCCCCGAGCACCGTCTTCCTCCTCTACGTCCTCCACGCCGACGATTTGGATCCGGGGAGTTCTACAGCGCTGGATCCCCGTCGTCGTCTTCCTCGGGTCGCCGCTGTCGCCTTTGACTCCGGCCACCGCCACCCCCCCGTCTACGTCGTGCCGCTGCTGCTACTAATCCGTCAACGGGCCCCCGTGCGCCCACATGGTGAGCTCCCGCGCCCCGCTTCCCTTTTCCCTCGTCGCCGTAGGTCTCCTCCCGAATCCCCCCGCTCCGGCCACCTCTCGCGGTCATCGCCCCGCACGCGCCCGGTGGCCATGCTCGTGCCCCGGACGCACCCCGGCCGCGCACGCCGCTCCCTGGACGTGCCCAGGTGCGCGCCCGCCGTCACCCGCGCCTCTGTCCGCTCCCGCTCGAGCCCACCGATGGCTGCGCCGCCCGCTGCTTTCCTCCGGCGCCGCTTTCGACCGCACCGCAACCGCCTCCCCGCCCGCTACCCAACGCGCCCCGCCGCACCGGTTTCCGTCGCCGGAAACGGCCAGCCGGCAAGCCCTGTCGTGGCCGTCGGTGCGCTCCAGCGCCCGCACGCCTGTGGCCATGCGGGCGGGCGCCCACACCTGTTTCGCCCATCGCCCGGTTGGCCCTAGTAGGCACTGACCGCTGGGCCTGCCCCTAAAAAAAGAGGAGAGAAAAGAAAACATAAAAATAATTAATTCATTAATCAATTAAATGGTTAATTAACTTAATTAATTAATCTAATGAACTAGATTAGTTAGTTAAATCAGTAATTAGAGAGCTGAGACAATGACAGGGGGGCCCCACCCCCTGTTGACCAGTCAAACGTTGACTGGTCAACTGGGACCCCCTGGCCCACCTGTCAACCACCGGGTACACTTTTGTGTACACCGTGCTCGGTGCGCCTGGCATTTTAGCATTTATTTTCGAATTAAATTAATTTCAGAATATTCATAAAACTTTGAAAAAGCATAGAAAATTAACCATAACTCGGATGAAAAAGGTTTATACATGAAAGTTGCTCAAAACGACGAGACGAATCCCGATACATAGCCCGTTCGTCCAACACACACCCCTAACATATCAAACTCGCAACTTTCCCCCTCCGGCTCCTCTGCCCGAAAACGTGAAACACCGGGGATACTTTCCCGGATGTTTTCCCCCTTCACCAGTACCACCTCGTACCGCCATAGGGCACACCTAGCATCACACTTTGTCATGTCATGCATCATCATGCATTTGTTTTCATTATATTTATTGTTTCTTCCGGCTCTTCTCTCGCTAGACACCGAGACTGACGCCGCTGCTACCCAGTACGACTATGGTGTTGACGACCCCACTCTCTTGCCAGAGCAACCAGACAACCCCCCCTTGATCACCAGATATCGCCTACTCTTCTCTATACTGCTTGCATTAGAGTAGTGTAGCATGTTACTGCTTTCCGTTAATCCTATCCTGATGCATAGCCTGTCATTGTTGCTACAGCTGTTGATACCTTACCCGCAATCCTAAATGCTTAGTATAGGATGCTAGTGTTCCATCAGTGGCCCTACACCCTTGTCCGTCTGCCATGCCATACTACTGGGCCGTGATCACTTCGGGAGGTGATCACGGGCATATGTTATACACTTTATACTATTACATTACTTATGATACTATTCGGAGATGGGGGCGGAAGGGGCAGGTGGCTCCATCCCGGTAGAGGTGGGCCTGGGTTCCCGACGGCCCATGACAGGTTGAGACCACCTAGGAGAGAGGTGGGCCTGGCCCTAGTCGGTGTTCGCGGATACTTAACACGTTTAACGAGATCTTGGTATTTGATATGAGTCTGGCCACTGGCCTATACGCACTAACAATCTACGCGGGGATAGTTATGGGCACTCGACATCGTGGTATCAGCCGAAGCCTTCATGACATCGGCGACTGAGCGGCGCGCGCCGGGTTGGACTGGAACGCCTGCTCTTGTATAAGGGAGGCTAGGTCTGCTCACCGGCCATGTACGCAACGTGCAGGTGTGCAATGGGCGATGGGCCCAGACCCCCGCGCCATAGGATTTAGACCGGCGTGCTGACCTCTCTGTTGTGCCTAGGTAGGGCTGCGATGTGTTGAACTTCTGAGGCCAGGCATGACCCAGAAAAGTGTGTCCGGACAAAGGGGATCGAGCATGTTGGGAAATGTGGTGCACCCTTGCAGGGAAGTTGATCTATTCGAATAGCCGTGTCCCTCGGTAAAAGGATGACCCGGAGTTGTACATTGACCTTATGACAACAAGAATCGGATACTTAATAAAACACACCCTTCCAAGTGCCAGATACAACCAGTGATCGCTCTCTCACAGGGCGACGAAGGGAGGATCATTGTTTAGGATTATGCTATGCGATGTTACTTGGTGAACTTACCTTCTACTCTCTTCTCCTGCTGCAAGATGGAGGTTACCAGAAGCATAGTCTTCGAAAGGCCTAGCTATCCCCCTCTTATTCCGGCATTCTGCAATTCAGTCCACATATGATAACCTTTTCCATTTGATACCAATGCATACATATGTAGTGTAGCTCCTTGCTTGCGAGTACTTTGGATGAGTACTCACGGTTGCTTTGCTCCCCCTTTTCCCCCTTTCTATACTCGATTGCTGCGACCAGACGTTGGAGCCCAGGAGCCAGACGCCACTGTCGATGACGACTCCTACTACTCGGGAGGTGCCTACTACTACGTGCAGCCCGCTGACGACGACCAGGAGTAGTTTAGGAGTATCCCAGGCAGCAGGCCTGCGCCTCTTTCGATCGGTATCCCAGTTTGTGCTAGCCTTCTTAAGGCAAACTTGTTTAACTTATGTCTGTACTAAGATATTGTTGCTTCCGCTGACTCGTCTATGATCGAGCTCTTGTATTCGAGCCCTCGAGGCCCCTGGCTTGTAATATGATGCTTGTATGACTTATTTTATTTGTAGAGTTGTGTTGTGATATCTTCCCGTGAGTCCCTGATCTTGATCGTACACGTTTGCGTGTATGATTAGTGTATGACTGAATCGGGGGCATCACAAGTTGGTATCAGAGCCGACTGCCTGTAGGAATCCCCCTTCCACACACCTTGGCCGAAGTCGAGTCTAGACATTGCAAAACTTTTTACTAACATGGCTGTGTGTCTTACGGGCTCGCGTCGCCATTTGGGGTGGTATTAGGATCTTTTACTCCTCGATCTTCACTCTGGGATTTTGATCTCTCTTCTATTCGGGTTAAATGATTTTTCTAAAATCTAACTTTAGGTTGTCGAAAATACTTCTCCCGGAGAGCCCCTTCAGTCCAGATGATCGCCTGCTGCACCAGAAAATTTTGAAGATACTCTCCGATGTTTCCCCGAGACCCTTGTGCCCTTCGCCATTGCAATTCCATACCACCGATAAATCCCTATGGAAAGCTACATACACTTGTCGTCCATAACTTCATTTCCAATTTGATCTTGTTATTACAAGATACCCTGAAATACTTTGGATGTTTCGAGAATCCTTGTGCCTGCTTCCTTGCAGTTCCTTCTCACCTAAATACACCTACAACTTAATCCTCACACATACCGAGGATTTGTTTCTCCCCAGTTGTTCTTGCTTTTCGCAAAGGACTTCGAAATACTATTTGGTCTTTCGAAAATCCTCAACAGCCTGTTGTTCTTGGAATTCTTGCATACTTGCATTCCGGTTAATTCCATTTGTCTAGCTATGTACTTTAAAAACCTTTGTGATTGTCATTCTGATCCCTTGTCTTGGAATTCATAATTCCTTTGCACTGGAGCTTTGAGTTAGTCAGTTGTTTCCATAAACTGATCTCCTTGCATTCCTTCTTCCTCTGGTTGAGTACCGATGCTCACACTAGACCCCTTGTGGACCACCAGATCCTTTGTTGGATTTTATCCGACAGCGTCCTTCATATTCTATAAGCTTGAGAGCCTTTCCTCGGATACATAATGCCTTTGGTAAATTGTATCCTCTGCTTTCTCCAGCATGCTCTAGTATCGAGCTTGTGTTATTTATTCCTGAAATTGTGGTATATGCTCCTAAGATGCCTCGATGGGTTGAACCTATGTCTTCCCCTAATCCGTGAGAACCCGAAGGTTTTCAAAAGTCATACTCTTCCGGTGTTCTACCAGATAAATTCCAACACTACAGTTTTATCAAAGCGACAGGTGAATGAAATGTTATGCATTATAGAAGTGGGAGTAGACCTTGAACTTTGTGTTCATGCCCATGAAAATGGTGTAGACCATCTCGGGAGCTTCTTGCTAAATGATTATCCAGTTATATGATTCTTTCGGTATTTTTGAAATTGATTCCTTACAGTTATGGTTCCGACCATGCTGTCCTGATCTGATATATCTGATGGGAATTCATTCTAGTGCCTCGTCTATTTTTGGCAAGGTTGAAGTATCTATTGTCATAGTTCAATGACCCGGTTCTACTTCTATCATGTTCTACCTTCGAGTATCACCCCCTGGTATCTCGGAGATGCCTTGCCATTGCACCACATCTTACTAACTCTATTGAAGTAATGTCTTTCCTTGTCGTAATCACTCTATGAGTTCTGGGTTGTTGTCAACCGAGGGCACCGACTAGTGAAATTATTCCGCACTACAAATTAAATACCCCTAGTATTTTTACTAGGAAATTCTGAACCCGATCTGGTCATTCCTAGACTATTGGCTCCATCCTGGTCTTTCTACTTTTGACTGTGCTACTGCGTCCTTCTCTGGCGCATGAATTCTTTACTGTGTGAGCACGACTTACGTCGAGCTTTCAACATCATGTTGCTTGTCTTGAAAGCCAACTTTGGTCCTGAGCTTGCATCTTATATATTGATCCTATAACTTGCCACTTCGTCATTTCCTTGCTTGTTGCTGTTATTGTTTGATTGGATCCTCTTGAAACCTCCTGACAAATGTGTCGGATCACCTTCAACACTTTGACTTCTTCCGAGATGTCAACTGTGTTCATGATGAGAAATACCCTCCTTGCCCTTGATGATTTTATTATCATCAACAACGCCCTTGACTTCCTTTCATCGCAAACTTGTCCACATTATGAATACAACTTGCTCTCCAGCTAGTGTTGTGTTCTGCCTTGAAGTATTACTGTCTTTTCTGTCGAGAATGTTGTGGGGATTGCTCCACCTCTTAGAAATTCTCGGTATGATGATACTTCGCACCATCACCATTCTTCCTTGGTCCCCGTGTTGTTTTTAACCAGGATACCAATATGCTAACGATGTTGTTTGAGTTCTGTACTTCTAGCAACCCTATTGCTTTGAAGTTAACGATCGACAGTTCGTTCTTAGACTGTTGGTTATTGAATCGTCACTCTAACATTGATCTTGCTGCCTAAGGTCATACTTCGGGCACACCTTTCAACTAATGATTTATGGTGTATGTTTTCCTAGAGCATACAACATTATATCATTTGAATTGACAAGTGTCATCTTCTTGTTTACATTATTGTGGAAAGCCATCCGTTTGGAATTCTCGATGAATTGTCGCTGAGCCCATCAGCCACCTTCTCATCCCCTCCTTGGTTTAATGATGAACCATTGTTTCAGGAACCCACTCCCATAGTTCATTTCCTGAGTCTGAGGCATCCTGGCACCAATCAGATCTGAATCTCGGTCAGATATGATGATTGGGACATATTTCCAATAGTTATAACATTGGTCTTTATATGACCCGGTAAGATGATGTCATGCCTAGCACACCTGGCCGGAGGCCCTATTGTTATAGTTTCCTTTTCATCAAGGCTATCCATTCTTCTGTGAGGAAACTGTAAGACTTATTCTACAAGTTGTTCCTGATGAGTCCTTCGCGTATCCAAAGTCTGACATTTGCCTGAAGACAATGTCAATGCTATCTCGAAGCATGTCTGTGGTAATCCGATTTTCAATAAGAGCATTTGAAGCACAATGCTAAATTTTCTTTAGCATTTATCCTAACACTGTTGTATGGGTAATATCATGAGATTCCTCCCCCCTTACCTAAATGATTTTCTACTTTCTATCCTGTCATGGATATCATGATCCGCTTGTCCTTGGAAAGGATATACCCCTGAAATATGTGTTTAAACACATTTTCCTTTTCGTTGTTCTGTTTAACCTTCTTGAGGTTTATATGATCTAAGCAGTAATACGTCACTACTTTTATAAGAACCTCAGTGTATAGCTCTGTCAGTAAGACCCTGTTACTATTGTTGTTGACATTCCGGTAACCACCGATGGACGACAACTTTGCCTATTGGTCCGCCTCGTTCAACGAGCAGGAAGATGGTTCTCTTCGTCCCTCGCCCTTGGTATCGATGTTGTTGCCGACATAACTGATAGGCTATCCTCTGACATGCCTTGATTACCTGATCATGCAAGATGTCATCACCCTTCCTACTTTTAACCCACATGGTGGGCCCATAACCCACAGTTCCACAGGATCGAAACCTGACTCTCCTATACACCCTGTTGTCAAAGTTATTCCTCGCGCTTGACTTCGTATGTAATTCATGGGCCACCTGCCTGGTGATCTATTCTGGCATCAAACACAGAACTTATTCTCATTGCTGGACCCCCTTTTCACAGTTTGTCTCCGACCTCGAACGATTGTCTATCCATTCGAAACTTCATATGGTGCCTTCTTACTTTGCTCTCGATGTGTTTTATTTGTTCAACTTGAGAGATGGTCATGTGCTCATTCACGGGACAGCCCTCAGATGATTACCCCTTATAGCATCCTATCATTGTCAAGCTGCCCCTTACCTAATCGTAAGTACGATGGAGTTCCCGAAGAAAGGATGACTACTGCATCAAGAACACCTGAAGCAGAGGAATAAAGACATCGATGTAATGGATCGACCTCTTCGAGAAGAGCCAATAAGACCAGGAAGATCCGTTAGAATTTCGTAACCAGAGCTTTCCCCCTTAGTCCCCTCTTAAATCTCGGGATGAGATTTCTTGTAGTGGAGGAGAATTGTGACGCCCGGATAATCAAGCTACAGTAATTCCCTCTAATTGTGCCATGTCATCATTTTCACTATTGCTAAATTCCCCTTTGATTCAATCTAGTTCAAATTTAAAGTAAAGTCCAAAATTCAGATTTCTCAAACATGAAAACTAAAATGTTCAAATGGTGGCAAATAATCTCTCGTTAATTTGTCATGTTGAAACTATATTTTATAAAGGGTTTAAGTGCCCTTAAATAATCAAAGGAGTGGCTAAAAACAATTATAGAAGACTTTTAACTAATAAACAAATACAACTAATTTTTATTTTGAGTACCAAACTTTTTGTGGAAGAGTTACAAATAGTATTGCTAATTTAGGTGCAGGAATGGTATTTTTATAAAGCTAAAGCTATATGAAAAGAAATTAGAAAACAGAGAATTTTAAAAGAAAAAGGCAAAAAGAAAAAGAAAAAGGAAACAAAAGACCCCCTGGCTCCCCCTGGGCTTCGGCCCATTCCATCGCACCCGGCCGGCCCAGGTGGCCCAGCTGCCACCTCCCCATCGTTATCGTCTTCTCCCCACGCCCCCCACTGTACGTCCGACCGCGCCCGCTGTCGCCGACGGACCAGCTCGCTGCCCTGCGCCGCTACAGGCCCTGGAGAGGAAAAGGACGTCGATGCCGCGCCCCCTCGGCCACCGTCGTCCCCGAGCCCCTCCGACTAGTCCCCGAGCACCGTCTTCCTCCTCTACGTCCTCCACGCCGACGATTTGGATCCGGGGAGCTCTACAGCGCTGGATCCCCGTCGTCGTCTTCCTCGGGTCGCCGCTGCCGCCTTCGACTCCGGCCACCGCCACCATCCCATCTACGTCGCGCCGCTGCTGCTACTAATCCGTCACCGGGCCCCCGTGCACCCACACAGTGAGCTCCCACGTCCCGCTTCCCTTTTCCCTCGTCGCCGTAGGTCACCTCCCGAATCCCCCCGCTCTGGCCACCTCTCACAGTCACCGCCCCGCACGTGCCCGGTGGCTATGCTCGTGCCCCGGACGCACCCCGGCCGCGCACGCCGCTCCCTGGACGTGCCCAGGTGCGCACCCGCTGTCACCCGCGCCTCTGTCCGCTCCTGCTCGAGCCCACCGATGGCTGTGCCGCCCGCTGCTTTCCTCCGGCGCCGCTTTCGACTGCACCGCAACTGCCTCCCCGCCCGCTACCCAACGCACCCCGCCGCACTGGTTTCCGTCACTGGAAACGGCCGGGCGGCAAGCCCTGCCGTGGCCGTCGGTGTGCTCCAGCGCCCGCACGCCCGTGGCCATGCGGGCGGGCGCCCGCACCTGTTTCGCCCGTCGCCCGGTTGGCCCTAGTAGGCCACTGACCGCCAGGCCTGCCCCTGAAAAAAAAGAGGAGAGAAAAGAAAACATAAAAATAATTAATTCATTAACTAATTAAATGGTTAATTAACTTAATTAATTAATCTAATGAACTAGATTAGTTAGTTAAATCAGTAATTAGAGAGCTGAGACAATGACAGGGGGGCCCCACCCCTGTTGACCAGTCAAACGTTGACTAGTCAACTGGGACCCCCTGGCCCACCTGTCAGCCACTGGGTACACTTTTGTGTACACTATGCTGGGTACGCCTAGCATTTTAGCATTTATTTTCGAATTAAATTAATTTTAGAATATTAATAAAACTTTGAAAATCATAGAAATTTAACCGTAACTCGGATGAAAAAGGTTTATACATGAAAGTTGCTCAAAACGACGAGACGGATCCGGATACACATCCCGTTCGTCCACCACACACCCCTAACATATCAAACTCGCAACTTTCCCCCTCCGGCTCCTCTGCGTGAAAACGCGAAACACCGGGGATACTTTCCTGGATGTTTTCCCCCTTCACCGGTACCACCTCGTACCGCGATAGGGCACACCTAGCATCACACTTTGTCATGTCATGCATCGTCATGCATTTTTTTGCATTATATTTATTGTTTCTTCCACCTCTTCTCTCGCTAGACACCGAGACTGACGCCGCTGCTACCCAGTACGACTATGGTGTTGACGACCCCACTCTCTTGCCAGAGCAACCAGCCAACCCCCCCTTGATCACCAGATATCGCCTACTCTTCTCTATACTGCTTGCATTAGAGTAGTGTAGCATGTTACTGCTTTCCGTTAATCCTATCCTGATGCATAGCCTGTCATTGTTGCTACAGCTGTTGATACCTTACCCGCAATCCTAGATGCTTAGTATAGGATGCTAGTGTTCCATCAGTGGCCCTACACCATTGTCCGTCTGCCATGCTATACTACCGGGCTGTGATCACTTCAGGAGGTGATCACGGGCATATGTTATACACTTTATACTGTTACATTACTTATGATACTGTTCGGAGATGGGGGCTGAAGGGGCAGGTGGCTCCATCCTGGTAGAGGTGGGCCTGGGTTCCCGACGGCCCCCGACTGTTACTTTGAGGCGGAGTGATAGGGCAGGTTGAGACCACCTAGGAGAGAGGTGGGCCTGGCCCTGGTCGGCGTTCGCGGATACTTAACACGTTTAACAAGATCTTGGTATTTGATCTGAGTCTGGCCACTGGCCTATACGCACTAACCATCTAAGCGGGGACAGTTATGGGCACTCGACGTCGTGGTATCAGCCGAAGCCTTTGTGACATCAGCGACTGAGCGGCGCGCGCCGGGTTGGACTGGAACGCCTGCTCTTGTATAAGGGAGGCTAGGTCTGCTCACCGACCGCGTACGCAACGTGCATGTGTGCAATGGGCGATGGGCCCAAACCCCTGCGCCATAGGATTTAGACCGACGTGCTGACCTCTCTGTTGTGCCTAGGTAGGGCTGCGACGTGTTGATCTTCCGAGGTCGGGCATGACCCAGAAAAGTGTGTCCGGACAAAGGGGATCGAGCGTGTTGGGAAATGTGGTGCAGCCCTGGAGGGAAGTTGATATATTCGAATAGCCGTGTCCCTCGGTAAAAGGACGACCCGGAGTTGTACCTTGACCTTATGACAACTAGAACCGGATACTTAATAAAACACACCCTTCCAAGTGCCAGATACAACCGGTGATCGCTCTCTCACAGGGCGACGAAGGGAGGATCATCGGTTAGGATTATGCTATGCTATGTTACTTGGTGAACTTACCTTCTACTCTCTTCTCCTGCTGCAAGATGGAGGTTACCAGAAGCGTAGTCTTCGAAAGGCCTAGCTATCCCCCTCTTATTCCGGCATTCTGCAGTTTAGTCCACATATGATAGCCTTTCCCATTTGATACCAATGCATACATATGTAGTGTAGCTCCTTGCTTGCGAGTACTTTGGATGAGTACTCACGGTTGCTTTGCTCCCCCTTTTCCCCCTTTCTATACTCGATTGCTGCGACCAGACGTTGGAGCCAAGGAGCCAGACGCCACTGTCGATGACGACTACTACTACTACTCGGGAGGTGCCTACTACTACGTGCAGCCCGCTGACGACGACAAAGAGTAGTTTAGGAGGATCCCAGGCAGGAGGCCTGCGCCTCTTTCGATTGGTATCCCAGTTTGTGCTAGCCTTCTTAAGGAAAACTTGTTTAAATTATGTCTGTACTCATATATTGTTGCTTCCGCTGACTCGTCTATGATCGAGCTCTTGTATTCGAGCCCTCGAGGCCCCTGGCTTGTAATATGGTGCTTGTATGACTTATTTTATTTGTAGAGTTGTGTTGTGATATCTTCCCATGAGTCCCTAATCTTGATCGTACACGTTTGCATGTATGATTAGTGTACGATTGAATTGGGGGCGTCACAGCTGTGATTTTCGCAATTAACCAGAGACTGCAGTTTTTACAGAATAGCCCCTCAAGTTCATGCATATCGTAACTCACAAACCGTGCATCACATGTAAAAACTTCATATATGAAAAATGCTTAGAATTTCACCTAGTTTAATAATATCCAACTTTCATCCATGTTAAAAATGTTTAAAATGATGTTTGCATATATTTTGCTTAAATGCCATGTTAAAATGATTTATTTCATAACTAAATAACCATAGCCCCAAACTTAACAAACTTTATACGTAAATGGGGTGGAATAATGCCTAGTTTAACATGGTGGCTTTACTTTTTCATGTTTAACAACTCTAAAATATGGTTTAGGGCAGAACAGTACCAAATCCATAAATTGCACATGAGGATTTTTCCGGACTTGTTGCTTGTTGTTCCGGCCTCATTTAAACTTGCCTAGATAGGTAGTTTTATTATGCTTCATCTCTTTCCATGTTTAATAACATTTAATATTGTTGGGTACCTAAAAGAGACAGAACTAAATAATCGAATGTGGTGTTTTGTCAATATGCAACTTGTTGCATATTGAGCTCCACTTAATTTGTAGTATTGTTTGTGCACTTTGCAATTTTATGCCTCATTAAAATGGACATGCATCATACTTGATTGTGCATCATGCCATGTTTATGCTTGTGTGTTTACCATGTTTTTTGCTTCTTTCCGCTGTTGCTTCTTCGGGTTAGTTCCGATAACGTCGCGTTTGTGAGGATTGATTCGACTTTGTCTGTTTGTCTTCTTCATGGACTCGTTCTTCTTCCTTGGGGGATCTCAGGCAAGATGACCATACCCTCGAAATCACTTCTATAGTTGCTTGCTAGTTGTCCGCTCTACCGCTATGTCGTGCTACCTACCACTTGTTATATCATGCCTCCCATATTGCCATGTCAAGCCTCTAACCCACCTTTCCTAGCAAACCGTTGTTTGGCTATGTTACCACTTTTGCTCAGCCCCTCTTATAGCGTTGTTAGTTGCAGGTGAAGCTGAAGTTTGTTCCATTTTGGAACATGGATATGTTTGGGATATCACAATATATCTTATTTACTTTAATGCATCTATATACTTGGTAAAGGGTGGAAGGCTCGGCCTTATGCCTGGTGTTTTGTTCCACTCTTGCCACCCTAGTTTCCGTCATACCGGTGTTATGTTCCTTGATTTGGTGTTCCTTACACGGTTGGGTGTTATGGGAACCCCTTGACAATTCGCTTTGAATAAAACTCCTCCAGCAAGGCCCAACCTTGGTTTTACATTTTCCTAACAATCTATACCTTTCCCTTGGGAGTAATTAACCCGAGGGTCATCTTTATTTAACCCCCCGGGCCAGTGCTTCTCTAAGTGTTGGTCCGATCCAGAGCCACTTGCGGCGCCACCTCGGGGAAACTTGAGGGCTGGTTTTATCTATACATAGTGTTCATCCGGTGTTGCCCTGAGAATGAGATATGTGCAGCTCCTATCGGGATGTCGGCGCATCGGGCGGTCTTGCTGGTCTTGTTTTACCATTGTCGAAATGTCTTGTAACCGGGATTCCGAGACTGATCGGGTCTTCCTGGGAGAAGGAATATCCTTCGTTGACCATGAGAGCTTGTGATGGGCTAAGATGGGACACCCCTGCAGGGTTTGAACTTTTGAAATCCGTGCCCGCGGTTATGTGGCAGATGGGAATTTGTTAATATCCGGTTGTAGAGAACTTGACACTCGACTTAATTAAAATGAATCAACCACGTGTGTAGCCATGATGGTCTCTTCTCGGCGGAGTCCGGGAGGTGAACACAGTTTCTTGTGTTATGCTTGAACGTAAGTAGTTTCAGGATCACTTCTTGATCACTTCTAGTTCACAACCATTGCGTTGCTTCTCTTCTCGCTCTTATTTGCGTAAGTTAGCCACCATATATGCTTAGTGCTTGCTGCAGCTCCACCTCACTACCCTTTCCTACCCTTAAGCTTAAATAGTCTTGATCTCGCGGGTGTGAGATTGCTGAGTCCTCGTTGCTCACAGATACTTCCAAACAGTTGCAGGTGCCGATGGTACCAGTGCAGGTGACGCAAGCGAGCTCAAGTGGGAGCTCGATGAAGATCTTTGTCGTTGTTATTTGTCTTGTCCGGTTGATCAGTAGTGGAGCCCAGTTGGAACGATCGGGGATCTAGCATTTGGGGTTTTCTTCTTTTACTTTGGTTCCGTAGTCGGACCTTGATTGTAATCTGGATGATGTATGTTTAACTTATATTTGTGTGAAGTGGCGATTGTAAGCCGACTCTTTACCCCTTTCTTATTCAGTACATGTGATGTATGGAGATTACCCCTCTTGCAACAAGCCTACCATGCGGCTATGCCTCTAAGTCATGCCCCGACACGTGCGAGATATAGCCGCATTGTGGGTGTTACAATGCCCCGGATGGCATCCCCTCTTTCGTCTTCATTCATCGATAACTTTACTTGGAGCTATATTTTTATTCGCCACATGATATGTGTTTTGCTTAGAGCGTCATTTTATTTTCTTTTCTTTTGCTTGTTGTTTGAATAAAATACCAAGATCTGAAATTCTTAAATGTTAGAGAGTGATGTATCGCGAGCTTTGCTATTATATTTGGATCTTATGATGTTTCTCCCCCTCTACTCTCTTATGATGAGTTGAGTTTTCCCTTTGACTTTATCTTATCAGATTGAGTCTTTAAGGATTTGAGAACACTTGATTTACGTCTTGCATGTGCTTATCTGTGGTGACAATGGGATATCATGTGATCCACTTGACGTATGTTTTGGTGATCAACTTGCGAGTTCCGTGACCTCGTGAACTTATGCATTGGGGTTGGCACACGTTTTCATCTTGACTCTCCGGTAGAAACTTTGGGGCACTCTTTGAAGTTCTTTGTGTTGGTTGAATAGATGAATCTGAGATTGTGTGATGCATATCGTATAATCATACCCATGGATACTTGAGGTGACATTGGAGTATCTAGGTGACATTAGGGTTTTGGTTGATTTGTGTCTTAAGGTGTTATTCTAGTACGAACTCTTGAATAGATCGATCAGAAAGAATAACTTTGAGGTGGTTTCGTACCCTACAATAATCTCTTCGTTTGTTCTCCGCTATTAGTGACTTTGGAGTGACTCTTTGTTGCAGGTTAAGGGATAGTTATATGATCCAATTATGTTATTATTGTTGAGAGAACTTGCACTAGTGAAAGTATGAACCCCTAGGCCTTGTTTCCTAGCATTGCAATACCATTTGTGCTCAAATTTATCATTAGTTACTTTTCTGTTTTTATATTTTCAGATTACAAAAACCATTATCTACTATCCATATTGCACTTGTATCACCATCTCTTCGCCGAACTAGTGCACCTATACAATTTACCATTGTATTGGGTGTGTTGGGGACACAAGAGACTCTTTGTTATTTGGTTGCAGGGTTGTTTGAGAGAGACCATCTTCATCCTACACCTCCCACGGATTGATAAACCTTAGGTCATCCACTTGAGGGAAGTTTGCTACTGTCCTACAAACCTCTGCACTTGGAGGCCCAACAACGTCTACAAGAAGAAGGTTGTGTAGTAGACATCATAGAGCAATTCACTATCTCCGGTCATATGATTGGTACATCCACTATCAATTACCCATTTTACTCCACCAAAGAAAGCAACCTGCACACAATTATGACTTGGTTAGAGGCACCCATTTTGCAATGGGACCTCTCAAGTTAGTCACAAGAGTCTTAGGGACCCAAATAGCATAGAATCAGAATGCATTCCGATGACCAACAAATTTTGCATAAACTTCTCCATCCTTAGTCTTATGAAGTACATAGGATGGAGGCATGAACTCTTTTGGTTTGTTGAGAGTGGGCATGCCCCTTGTGGCCTTCCCACTAACAACCTTACCTTTCTCCTTATGCTCTTGTCGCACAAATGTTTCTTTTAGAGGGGTGGCACACTTTTGAGAAGACGGCTTCTTCTTGCTTGTGCTTGGATCAAACCCGGGCCCCTCTTTGGCAAACACCTCATTGTGTTGGCTCAAAACCTCATTAAGGTTCTTTGTCCTTGAGCACATGTCATGATACCTTTATCGATTTGAGCCTTGAGAAAGTGATTCTCCTCAAGAATAGATGCTAGATCACTATAGAGTTAGTAGTAAAAGCATCAACATTGATAATAGGAGAAGAGTAAGCCTTGGCTAGAGTTTCAAGATAAGTAAGCTTGAGCGTCTCAAGGATGAGACTTCACAAGCTTACTTTTATCATTTATCAACTCTCCCCAAGAGTCCTTATCCTTTTTCAAGGTGGAAAGATCTTTAGTATGAACATCAATGTTTGAACCAATTTTCAAGCATAGTTCATCATTTCGTGCTTCCTCGTATTGGACTTTCCGCTCAAGGATTTCATATTTTTCATTTTCCTCGGTGACAAGGGTTTCGAGTTCCTTAATGGTGATGGTGTGCTTACTCAACATCTCCATAAGCATACGGAACATAGTGAGCTTCTTTCCTTTGAGGGAGCACATGCACTTATTTAGTTTAGCTAGCATAGATCATCTATATCATCATCCTCATAACTATCCTCCGCTTCAAGATACTCATCACTAGGAGTAGGAGTGAAAAGAGGAGGGTTTAATTGTGGGGTTACCTCGACCTTGTCAGGAGAGCTTTGGTCCTCTCCATCTTCTACCACGGCCTTTGCCATTAGGCACTTGTAAGAGTTGCCCTTGTAGTCTTTAATATAGTTGTAGGTGACAACCTCACCACTCTTGTTGACTAGCCTCAAAGTGTTTTGAGAATCTTTAGCAACTCCGGCAACACCACTAACATCATCCGGATCGGATTCTTCATGAGTGCTACCTCTTGAGCACTTGCATTGGTTTTCCCTTGAAGAGGAAAGGATGGTGCTGCAAAGTAGCGTAAGTATTTCCCTTAGTTTTTTAGAACCAAGGTATCAATCAAGTAGGAGGCTACGCGCGAGTTCCTCGCACCTACACAAAACAAATAAATCCTCGCAACCAACGCAATAAGGGGTTGTCAATCCCTACACGGTCACTTACGAGAGTGAGATCTGATAGATATGATAAGATAATATTTTTGGTATTTTTATGATAAAGATGCAAAGTAAAATAAAAGCAATTAAAATAACTAAGTATTGGAAGATTTAATATGATGAAGATAGACCCGGGGGACATTGATTTCACTAGTGGCTTCTCTCAAGAGCATAAGTATTTTACGGTGGGTGAACAAATTACTGTTGAGCAATTGACAGAAGTGAGCATAGTTATGAGAATATCTAGGTATGATCATGTATATAGGCATCACGCCCGAGACAAGTAGACCAACTCCTGCCTGCATCTACTACTATTACTCCACACATCGACCGCTATCCAGCATGCATCTAGAGTATTAAGTTCAAGAGAACAGAGTAACGCTTTAAGCAAGATGACATGATGTAGAGGGATAAACTCATGCAATATGATGAAAACCCCATCTTGTTATCCTCGATGGAAACAATACAATACATGCCTTGCTGCCCCTACTGTCACTGGGAAAGGACACCGCAAGATTGAACCCAAAGCTAAGCACTTCTCATACTTTTTCAATCTTCACCAATACATGAGCGTGAGCCATGGACATAGCACTATATGTGGAATAGAAAGGTGGTTGTGGAGAAGACAAAAAGGGAGAAGATAGTCTCACATCAACTAGGCGTATCAACGTGCTATGGAGATGCCCGTCAATAGATATCAATGTGAGTGAGTAGGGATTGCCATGCAACGGATGCACTAGAGCTATAAGTATATGAAATCTCAAAAAGAAACTAAGTGGGCGTGCATCCAACTTGCTTTCTCACGAAGACCTAGGGCATTTTGAGGAAGCCCATCATTGGAATATGCAAGCCAAGTTCTATAATGAAAAATTCCCACTAGTATATGAAAGTGATAACAAAGGCGACTCTCTATCATGAAGATCATGGTGCTACTTTTGAAGCACAAGTGTGGTAAAAGGATAGTAGCATTGTCCCTTCTCTCTTTTTCTCTCATCATTTTTGGGGCCTTCTCTTTTTTTATGGCCTCTTTTTTTTATTTTATTTTTCTTCTAGAGTCTCATCCCGACTTGTGGGGGAATCATAGTCTCCATCATCCTGTCCTCACTTGGGATAATGCTCTAGTAATGATGATCATCACACTTTTATTTTCTTACAACTCAAGAATTACAACTCGATACTTAGAACAAAATATGACTCTATGTGAATGCCTCCGGCGGTGTACTGGGATATGCAATGACTCATGAGTGATATGTGTTGAGGATATCACTACTGGGCGTAAACTGGCCTATCTGCGCCGGGTTAACTTCTTCAGTACTTAACTATGTTGGAACCCAAGAAGGCTGATGAGGGCTCAAGGCCCATAGTCGGTTCAAGGCCTGTATGTAACTTGTATTGTAAGTTAGGAATAAGTAGAGACCAAACCGGACACATCTATGAGCCGGTATTGGGAATCTGTGAACCGACGGGCCTCACCCGTGTATATAAGGGGACGACCCGGCGGCGGTTCAGACAACAGACAACAACTCGAGACATAGGCGAAGCTTGTTTGCTCCCTAGTCATCGAAACCCCATCAATCCCATCACAACTAGACGTAGGCTTTTACCTTCATCGAAGGGGCCGAACTAGTATAAACTCTCTTGCGTCCCTGTGTCCGCTTTAACCCCTTCAAGCTAACCCGTCGCGATGGCTCCACGACTAAGTCCTTTCTCTAGGACATCTGCCGTGACAAAACCATAACAGTTGGCGCCCACCGTGGCGCTATCGCACGATGGTTTCAAGTTCTTGGAGGGCCGCTTTGAAGGACTCAAGGGCTACGCTGTGGGCCGGATGACTAAGAGTCGTCGTGGCAAGCTCTACATCGATGATGCAGGCTGGGGCCCCGAGGCCAGATCGGTTGAGTACGGGTACCGAGTCCCCTTTGGTGGCATACACGTTTTCATCGGCAAGATCAGAGAACCGGGCCCTGAGCCGGACATTTGCACCGACCTCATCGAAACGGCTCAGTGTGCGCGATCCGCCCGGGTTAAACCGGTCGTGAAGCGTGCCTTCGTGGGAGTCATCCATGGAGGAAGTTATGAGGATGGATCGGAATCTCGCGGCAAGACCGTCGTTTATTCCGGCGACGAGTCATCAACCGGAGAAACCGAATCTCTATATCAGCCACAAGATGGCCGGATTGGGGGCTGTTCCGATGGCGACAGTATTCCGGACCCCTCTGATCAACCCAACCGAGTTGGAATATTCATGGCCGGCACACAAGCAGCGCTTCATTCTTCGACCGCTACGCCAATAACCTCCGGTTCAGTAGCGGCGACAGCTGCCGGGGCAGGAAGCTCTGCACGCCCGCCGGCTCAAGTTCTATCAGATCTATTTGATGCATTGGCTGCGCTCATGGAAGAAGCTAATCCGGCGGATCAGGAAGTCCACAATGTGGAGATTGCAAAGGTGAAGGAACAGATCACCCAGGCTAAGGTGGACCTGGCAGCTGAGAATGCCAGGATGACCACAGAGCGGGCCGCTTTAGACGCACAAGCCTACAGGCTCATGTTGGACCAGAACGCGTCGCATGAAGTCATGAGGAGGAAGTACCGATCCCGTTTGCCTTCGGTTTTCGAGGCCAGAGACCTTTTCAACACCCCAGGAGCAGGAACCAGTAATCCGCTGGAGGGGAACCGGGCGGAAGCTCCTGGGACCGGTGCGCCGGTTCAACCCCGTCTGATGGATCTGCCTCGTCAAAACACTGTTATACCTCAGGCTGTTTCAACACCTCCGGGTCACTACTCCAACCCAATGGACAATCTAGTTACCGCTGCTTCACGGCTGGAGGCCATTCCAATTGAAGGCGACTCACCGCAGGCGATAGAGACGCGACGGGTCAAGGAGCTTCTTAGGACAGCTTTGGACCAACAGGAAGCATACTCATACAGCCGCGACCGGATCCACTCGACCCCTCGCCCAAGCCAGAGCTATAGCAGGCGTATGGATGAACCGGCAGTGTCAAGCAATGAACGACGTGGAGCACCCCGCGGCAACAACCCGGCGGGTGGTGCTGATAACGCTCAGGAGGTGGTGGACCGGGCCCGAGCACGCAGGGAGGCCGAGTTAGCCGCACAGTATCAGGCTCGGCAGCTTACGCCAGTTCGTCCAACTATCTCGGTCGAACCCGGTGTTACTTCTAGTTCTTTGGGGTTGCCTTGCCTTGTCCCCGCTTTACGCAATGTGCGCCTGCCCAAGGATTTCAAGGGCCCGCGCAAGGTACCAAATTACATGGCGGATCAACCCCTAGAGACGTGGGTGGAGAGCTATGAGATGGCCATGGAGATGCTTGATGTGGATGATGCGGCATGTGCGAAGTACTTGACCATGATGCTTGAAGGAACGGCCCACACTTGGTTAAAAAGCTTACCAGCCAACTCTATCAGTTCATGGGCCCAATTACGAGCCCGGTTTATCAGTAATTTCAAGGATACATGTAAGTAGCCTATGTCGATAGTGGACTTAGCTGCCTATGTCCAGCAGGAAGGAGAATCAATGACTCATTGGGTGCGCCGGGTCTCACAAGTGTTGCATTCATCAGACCGCATCAACGCTGACACCGCAGTCTTAACCCTAGAAGGCAACTGCCGGTTTGGGCCCCTAAAGCTGAAGTTGGGACGAATGAAGCGCCATTGCACTGACATGGGGACCCTCATGGCTGCTTTGGTAAAGTATGCAGATTCTGATAGTACCAAGGATCCCGAATCTGATGATGACAAGGCAGGGAAGGGAAAGAGGAACAGCAACTCCAAAGGTCAGTAGCATCACTTGGCAGGCAATGGTGGCGGAGGCAAGCGTAAAGCGGATGGTAACATGGACTTTGTGGCTAATACCAACGCGCAGGACATGGGCCAGCGATGCAAGGGTAAACCGTCAAATCGCAGTGGGGGACCCAACCCTAACCCGGACCGCCTAAATTATCTATTGAGCCAACCCTGTCCAAGACATGGGACGAAGGAGGTGCCAGCAAACCACCTTTGGAAGGATTGCTTCATTATGCAGGAGTTCAAGAATTCTAATGCTTTCCGGTATGATCACGGCTCCGGCGGTGGCTCAGGATCCGGGCCGGGTTACGGTGGAGGAAATTCCGGTTCAGGATTTAATGGTAATCCGGGCGGACATAATAATCAAAATAATCAGAACAACCAGGGTGGTTACAACCAGCAGCAGCAATAGTCAGGTTACCAGAGCAACCCAAAGCAGTTGAATAGTGGGCAGTACCATGTCTTCACCACTAGCTTGGACAAGCGAGACCGGAAGGTTTGGAGGTGGGCAGTCAACTCTGTTGAACCGGCCGTGCCCCGTTATTTATGCTGGTCCGAACAGCCAATCATATGGAGCAGAGAGGATCACCCTCCCCAGGTTGATAATCCTGGTCAGTTGGCTTTGGTGGTGGCACCTCAGGTGGGAGGTTACAAGTTCACCAAAGTGCTCATGGATGGAGGGAGCAGCATTAATATCTTGTACTATGAGACCTTCCGTCGTATGGGACTAACAGATAAAAATCTCAAACCGTCTAATACGGTGTTCCACGGTGTGGTACCTGGCAAGTCAGCATATCCTGTTGGTAAGATAGCTCTGGAAGTGGCCTTTGGAGATGATCATGATTCTAGGTCGGAAACATTTACGTTTGAAGTGGTGAAAATCCAAAGTCCATATCACGCCCTGTTTGGGCGACCGGCCTACGCCAAGTTTATGGCACGGCACTGTTGTGTGTTTTTGCAGCTCAAAATGCCGGGTTACAAGGGGACAATAACGGTTCACGGAAGCCGTAAAATCGCTTTGGAGTGCGAGGAAGGAGATGCGGCCTACGCAGAGTCGGTTTGTGCCACCGAGGAGCTGAAGTATTATAAGGACAATGTTGATCCGGCAGACATGACTCCATTAAAGAAGCAAACTACGGAGCATGATCCGGCCCTGAAGTTCAAATCGGCAGCAGAAACTAAGGTTGTTGACTTCGTACCTGGCGATTCGTCAAAGCAGTTCAGCATCAGTGCCAACTTGGATCCGAAATAGGAAAGCGCGCTCATCGAGTTCATTAGTGCCATGAAGGAGTTCTACGAACGGGAGCACATCCGGCTTGACGTTTCATCAGTGGCACACCCACAGTCCAATGGTCAAGCAGAAAGGGCTAATCAAGAGATCTTGAGAGGCATCAAGCCCCGGCTTATGGTTCCTTTGCAGAGAACGCCGGGTTGTTGGGTAGAAGAGTTACCATCTGTCTTATGGAGCATCAATACTACACCCAACAAATCAACATGATACACACCGTTCTCCATGGTCTACGGAGCGGAGGTGGTTCTCCCGAGTGATATCCGTCATGACTCACCTCGTGTGGCGGCTTATGTTGAAGCGGACAACGAGATAGCACGGCAAGACGCTTTGGACCTATTGGATGAAGAACGTGACATAGCAGCCGCCCGCTCGGTGATTTACCAACAGGATCTTCATCGTTATCACAGTCGCCGAGTCAGAACCAGAGCCTTTCAGGAAGGAGATTTGGTGCTTCGGCTCATTCAAGACCAGACTGATATGCATAATCTATCCCCACCTTGGGAGGGACCTTTCGTGGTCAGCAAGAATCTGCACAACGGGTCATACTATCTGATCGATATTCAAGAGCATAAAGACTCACGTACATCAGAGGAAGAGACCAACAGGCCGTGGAACATAGCTCATCTTCGGCCTTACTATACCTGAGCCATTGGCTCTACTTATGTACATATTACGACATGTATATATTATGATTAAATATAATAAACCGGAACCTCATCTAAAGAGGGGTATCTGTCCTTTTACATCATGTGTGGTTACATGGAGTTGTTCTAAAGCGGCCTCCGGTTTACCCCTTGAGTTAGCTTTTCAAAAGCATCATGTTATATCACTTGGGGGCTTGGTCGTGTCCGAACCAATGCAACACCTCTTGATAGGCGAGAGCCACCAGATCACTTGGGGACTTGGTCACGTCTGAACCAGTCACGCCTCTTGATCGGCCTAAGGCCACAGAATCACTTGGGGGCTTGGTCGAACCCGAACCATTGCCACGCCTCTTGATCGGCATAAATGCCACAGTTTCATTTGGGGACCTGGCTGACTTGAACCATAGCTACACCTATCGGGAGCTTGGTCATGTCCGACCATGGTAACGCCATCTGATCGGCTCAAATAAGCCTCTTTTTGCAAATGGTTTTATCATTGCCTTTGCTTCACAATTTTCTTTGATAGATATTTCTTTCTTTTTGTTGCGTTTTTTAAACCGACAAAATTTTAAAACCAGTTCACACTGTCAATTGACGGAACACGGTTAATTTTTAATCCGGAGACTATTTGCCCGGTTTGATTTTTTGTTAAACATCCTATTACGGAGTAACACGGTGCTTTATTATAACCCGACACGGTTTACATGGTAAACCGGCATTATATATATACATGAGCTGCTATCTCCTCCAACAGTGTGGGTTTATGAAGCCTCCGTTTCAAGATTGGCTAAGCCAACTTCATGCCCAACGATGGTAGGTATCATGTATCTCAAAGATTTGATCATATGCTTACATTTCAGGTATTTTGATTTCACATATGCAGACATCATACTCCGCCTGACGGTACAACCGCGGTGGAACTTTAAGATTTTTATATTGCAGAAAATACTTTGGAAAGTTCATCACCCAAAGGAAGAACAAGTTGCAGTAATTATGCACGAAGGCATATCAAAATCAAGAGTATCGGCTAGCCTATTACAAGGCAACACGGGGCGCAAAACAAGATCATTGTTTTTTCAAAGGAGAAGCAGTTTAAACCGGCTTCTGGTTCAAGCTTGGTCACCAGCCTGGCCTGATGGTTGTGGGTCATCCCGCGCCGCTTCAACTTCAGTTTCTCTACCCAGCGGCTGGAAATCAACAGTTGTCCAGTTGATTCCCATTAATGCTCGAAAGACAGCTTCATCATGGATCAGCAATGACGGTTCAATATCGGGAGCGTAAGTATGCTTACGGATTGGAGGGATAAGATTTTCCGCTTCATGAATTGGTGCAGCTACTCGCTTGTTTTGATTGTCATATTGGGCTTGATAATGAGACAAGTCTGCTTCTTCAACCAATTGACAAGCTAGCGGACGCACCTCCCGGTTTATTGCTCGCAGATCCGCTTCACTAAACTCTGACCCGTCTTCCTTCAAGCTGGGATAGCCCTGAGCCGCTTCAATAGGATCAAAATCCGGCACCCAACTTTTGCCCAGATTAAGGCATTGATCGCACTGGTTCGAGCAGCAGATTTCTTCAGCTCTTCAACCCGGGCAGGAAGCACCGACAGTTTCTGCAGAGTGTCCTGAATCAAAGTGGGCGCCGGCTTGTTGTGGGATGCAGTACAGATGATCCGCTATGCACCAGTGTACAGTTGTTCGATCAACGTATAGGCGGCTTTCAATTTCTTCCGCACATCTGACCCCAAATGACCAATGCGTGTCCTTGAAATATCACAAAGGGTTCACAAACCGACAGCTCTGTAAGACGGCAGAATCAATTCAGAAATCAAACCGGCTTACCAAAGATAGCAGCGGTCATGGCATGCACGTGCCGCTTTATGCTGGTCAGTTCATCCACCACCGGTTTTAGTGCAGCCTCGGCATCTTCTGCTCGTTTGGTTAAAGCGGATTTTTCAGTAGCCCAATCCGCCCGCTCCTTCTTGAAATCCTTCGTAAGCTGTTCCATGACGCTTAAGGCGCTGGTCAACTCCTCTTTTGCTTTTGAGGTTTCAGTCTGTTGGGACTTCAGATTTTCTTGGAGATCGGCGATTTGGGTCTCTTTTGTCTTCAGCTCAGCCTGCATACAGACAGTTATATGATTCAGCAAGCAGTGCAAGAATTGAAGCACCAACCACATAACAAGTTATGCACTTGGCGCTTGGGGGCTAATGCCTATTTGATCTTCATATTTCACTTGATTATAAAGTCCCAAGCTCAATACAAGTATTCAACTTGGCACTTGGGGGCTAATGGCTATTTGTTCAAATAAGTTCTGATGCGGCGATATTAATTACTTAAGTCCCGGTTTAACTACACTAAGTTGAACCGGCCCTTGGGGGCTACATCAGCGAATTTCGAGGCGTTAAGATTTATATTAGTAAGTCCCGGTTTGAAAGAAGATTACAAACCGGTCCTTGGGGGCTAGGCGAGTCAGCAAGAATTGAAGCATACAAGCAGGAAAGAGCATATGGAAGTTACCTCATATTTATCTTTCATCATGTTAACCAGACCGGCTTCATAGTCACGACTGGTATACAGCCAGTTCAGATAGCCGGAATGGATGTCTTGGGCGTTCAGAGCAGCGTAAGTCGCCAGATCAACATTCCACTTGCCCTTGCCAAAGGCAGCAAATTCTTCCTTGGCAGTATGCTTAGACAAAGCAACAGGATTGCTTGGCTCTGTATGGCCAATGCCAGTAATAACAACTTCATCATCCTTGGCGTTGCCGGTTTGCATTGGGGCCATCAGTTTATTAGTAGACTTGGATGGACTGGTGGATTTCTCAATCCGGATGGGGCTTCTGGGCTGGTCAACAGGACCGGAGGTATCAACATGTGTCTCTTCAGTAATAAAATCATCATCTTGTGGTGGTGGGTCGTTTGGCACATCCTCACGGATGGCCGCTTCAGGGTTGAGTACTCTGTCCGGTTCAGGAATAGCATCTTCTTCAGCCGCTTTATCGAGGCAAGCCTTCTTGCTTGGCTTAGGCTTGGCCCTAAAAGGAGTAACAAAGGTCACTACAGTATATGCTACAAAGTAATACACCAGAAGCATTATGATAAGTATGGCTTACCCAAGCACCGTTTTGAGCGGCGGCAGCTGGGTAGCTAATGACTCGCCAGATGATGAATGGGAAGTGACCTGATAATCGGAGTCAGACGGATTAAGAGGTTGATGAAAACAACCCATTTTAGGACAAGCACTGACAGGCAAATTAGAGACCTCTGAATGGCGTTTCCGAACCGGACTATTCGGTAAACCGGCGGAGGTAACTACCTGGCCACTATGCCGGGTCGTGCGGCGAGCTTCGTGCTGTTGGGTCTTCATAAGAAATTTGGGATCCAAGTAAGCAAGAAGATGAGAAAATTTAACGTTCCGGTTTGCCTGACGGATTTTTAGTGAAGGCAAAGGATCTGAATCGGAGGAAAGAATAATTACCTCTGCAACATCAGCATGACTGGCTTCGGCATCATCCTGACAAATATCATCATCAATAAGGCGCGTGAAAAATAAGCCAAGTGAATCAAGTTCTACCTCAAGGTCCGGGTTACCCACATCGTCATCAGCGGCCAGATCAGAGGATGTAGTGGTTCTTTTCCTGTGGGTAGTCTTCTTCACAGCTTTAGTCTTTTGCCGGATTGATCTTTCCGGTTTGTCTCGTTTTTCTGGTTTCTCCTGCGGCAGTTTCTTGCTCCAAAACGGATCATTGCCCTGTTTAAACAGGCATTGATATTAAACAATGACCAGATATATCAATAACGGGTTCAGAAAAAAGAACAATCAAACTCTTACAGCTGGCGATTTGTTGGTGGCACAGAAGGGAAGCAGGCCGTTTCGAGCACAGACGTGTTCCGGTTCATTCAGCATTTTATTCACAGCCTCTGTGATTTCTTCGTCGGTAAGCTGGATGTTAGCATGTCGCAATGGGTCATCAACACTGCTAGTATACTCGCACATCAAACCGGAGCGCTAACTAAGGGGCAGTATGCTCCACGATATCCAACAACGAGCAAGATCAACTCCTGTTAAACCATTGGCCATGAAGGCTCTGAGCTTGGACAGTTGAGGAGCGTATTTGCTTCTCTCCTTGGCAGTCAACCTTTGTGGAAAGGGGTGTGTATTGCTAAGCCGCTCCGGACGAAAGCCAGGCAAAGGATTTTCACCAGCAGGGGAGGTGTCTCTACAATAGCACCATGTTTGATTCCACTCTTTGGGGTGGCTGTGCAGCTTGGCGTGAGGCTATGTGACCTCTTTCCTTTTCTGAATCGCCACACCGCCCAATTCCGTATTGGAACCGTCAGAAAACTCAGTACGGCGGTTTAGATGGAAACAGTCTCTGAACAACTCCACTGTGGGCTCCTCTTGAAAAAACACCTCATAGAGCACCTGGAAGTGACACATGTTTGTAACAGAGTTGGGACCAGTGTCTTGTGGGTGGAGTTGAAAATCGGCTAAAACGTCCCGGTAAAATTTAGAACCGGGCGCTTAAAGCCCCGGGCTAAGTGATCTACGAAAACGACGACCTCTCCTTCTTGAGGTGTGGGAGGGCATTCTTTGCCAGGAGCTCTCCAATGGATGGTGTTTTTGCTGCCTAAAGCGCTGATCAGGACTAAATTATTCAGTTGAGTCTCTGTGACGCGAGAAGGAACCCAGTTGCACTCATATACTTGCTTGGCCATGATGAAATCTACAAGATAGGTAATTCCGGTTCAAGAATGCATTTATTAAAGTGCACTGGTATGTACAATGTTAAACCGGAGACAACTCTATCTAAACCGGAGTTTTATAAAGAAACAACATCTGGCGGTTCAACAAGGAGACTAATGGTATATACCGGTTTGGCAATTTTTCTACAAAGTTAAACCGCCGGATCTAAGCATTGAAACAGTTGAGATTGCAGATAGATAAGTGTATAGAAACAGATTTCACAAGATTTCTCTACAGCGACGGATCTGAAGCAAGTTCAGAAAAGAAGGAAAATATTCAAGGTTCAAAAAAGAACAGTACCGAATCAATGGGCAGAGATACAGGTAGATCTATGGTCTTGAGGCATATAAGTAAAGGCGGATGCTAAGAACTACCACTACACAGAGCAAAGGTTCACAGGTTCATCTAGGATCTATCATATGAGTACGAAGCAGACGATGAACACTGAAGAACTTGGAAACCCTAGAGCGGATCTACGGAGGAAAAGGTGAAGAACTCTCCGGAGCCGAGGAAGAAACAGAAGGTCGCCGCGATGCTCTGGTACAATCAGGGTGATGCAGCGGCCAAGGTTGGAGCAGAAGTCATCGATGGCGGCGGAGCTCCGAAGCTGGGCGACGCGGGGAAGACGAAGTAGAAGGGCACAAAGGGGAAAAAGAAATGACCCTTCGGTCTTATTTATAAGGCAAGGGGCATGTGTCAGGCGCGAAAATCAAGGAACCGTGGGTCTGGAAACGGAGCTGCCGCCTCGATTGTCGCAGACCTATTAAACAAAAAAGGTATCATGGATAAGTTTCTTTATAACAGGTGACGTCACGCGGTTTACAACGACCAGAGAAGATGACATCACGGTGATTCAACAAACTACAAGAAGGTGTTGAAGATGAAGATTTTTTGCTAAGGATTGACATGAACCTGTTCAAATCAATCTGGGGCCTAATGTTGAGGATATCACTACTGGGCATAAACCGGCCTATCTGGGCCGGGTTAACTTCTTCAGTAGTTAACTATGTTGAAACCCAAGAAGGCAGATGAGGGCTCAAGGCCCATAGTCGGTTCAAGGCCTGTAGCCGTAAACTAGCGTTGGTATGTAACTTGTGTTGTAAGTTAGGAATAAGTAGAGACCAAACCGGACACATCTATGAGCCGGTATTGGGAATCTGTGAACCGACGGGCGTCACCCGTGTATATAAGGGGACGACCCGGCGGCGGTTCAGACAACAGACAACAACTCGAGACATAGGCGAAGCTTGTTTGCTCCCTAGTCATCGAAACCCCATCAATGCCATCACAACTAGACGTAGGCTTTTACCTTCATCGAAGGGGCCGAACTAGTATAAACTCTCGTGCGTCCCTGTGTCTGCTTTAACCCCTTCAAGCTAACCCGTCGCGATGGCTCCACGACTAAGTCCTTTCTCTAGGACATCTGTCGTGACAAAACCACGACAATATGTATGAAAGAATTATGAATGATGGCTTTGCCACAAATACAATGTCAACTACATGATCATGCAAAGCAATATGACAATGATGGAGCGTGTCATAGTAAACGGAACGGTGGAAAGTTGCATGGCGATATATCTCAGAATGGCTATGGAAATGCCATGATAGGTAGGTATGGTGGCTGTTTTGAGGAAGGTATATGGTGGGTGTATGATACCGGCGAAAGGTGCGCGGTATTAGAGAAGCTAGCAATGGTGGAAGGGTGAGAGTGCATATGATCCATGGACTCAACATTAGTCATAAAGAAAAATCTACAAGTTATCAAATCAAAGTATTATGCGCATGCTCCTAGGGGGATAAATTTGTAGGAAAAGACCATCGCTCGTCCCCGACCGCCACTCATAAGGAAGACAATCAATAAATAAATCATGCTCCGACTTCATCACATAACGGTTCACCATACGTGCATGCTACGGGAATCACAAATTTTAACACAAGTATTTCTCAAATTCACAACTACTCAACTAGAATTACTCTAATATCACCATCTCCATATCTCAAAACAATTATCAAGTATCAAACTTCTCATAGTATTCAACACACTCATAAGAGAATTTTATTATTATTCTTGTATACCTAGCATTTTAGGATTATTTAAGCAATTTACCATGCTATTCAAGACTCTCAAAATAATCTAAGTGAATCATGAGAGATCAATAGTTTCTATAAAACAAATCTACCACCGTGCTCTAAAAGATATAAGTGAAGCACTAGAGCAAAACTATATAACTCAAAAGATATAAGTGAAGCACATAGAGTACTCTAATAATTTCTGAATCATGTGTCTCTCTCTCAAAAGGTGTGTACAGCAGATGATTGTGGTAAAATAAAAAATAAATACTCAAATCATACAAGACACTCCAAGCAAAACACATATCATGTCGTGAATAAAAATATAGCTCCAAGTAAAGTTACCGATAGAAGTAGACGAAAGAGGGGATGCCTTCCGGCGCATCCCCAAGCTTTGGCTTTTAGGTGTCCTTAGATTATCTTGGGGGTGCCATGGGCATCCCCAAGCTTAGGCTCTTTCCACTCCTTGTTCCATAATCCATCAAATCTTTACCCAAAACGTGAAAACTTCACAACACAAAACTTAAAGTAGAAAATCTCGTGAGCTCCGTTAGCGAAAGAAAACAAAAGACCACTTCAAGGTACTGTAATGAAATCATTTTTTATTTATATTGGTGTTAAACCTATTGTATTCCAACTTATCTATGGTTTATAAACTATTTTACTAGCCATACATTCATCAAAATAAGCAAACAACACACGAAAAACAGAATCTGTCAAAAACATAACAGTCTGTAGTAATCTGTAGCTAGCGCAAGATCTGTAACCCCAAAAATTCTAAAATAAATTTATGGACGTGAGTAATTTATATAGTAATAATCTTAAAAAATAATTAACTAAGTATCACTTTCCAAATAAAAATGGCAGCAGTTCTCGTGAGCGCTAAAGCTTTTGTTTTTTAAAGCAAGATTAACAAGACTTTCCCCAAGTCTTCCCAACTGATCTACATGGCACAAACACTAATTAAACACAAAAAACACAACCAAAACAGAGTCTAGATAAATTATTTATTACTAACAGAAAAGAAATATATTGGGTTGACTCCCAAGAAGTGCTTTTCTTTAAAGCCCTTTTAGCTAGGCATTGATAATTTCAATGATGCTCACATGAAAGACAAGAATTGAAGCACAAAGAGAGCATCATAAAACATGTGACAAACACATTTGAGTCTAACATACTTCCTATGCATAGGCATCTTATAGGCAAACAAATTATCATGGCAAGCAAAAACTAGCATATGCATGGAAGAGGAAAGAAACAATAGTAATCTCAACATAACGAGAGGTAATTTATTAACATGAAAATTTCTACCACCATATTTTCCTCTCTCGTAATGATTACATGTAGGATCATAAGCAAATTAAACAAAATAGCTATCACATAAAATATTTTCAACATGATCCACATGCATGCAAAGTTGACAGTCTTCCAAAATAGTGGGATTAACATTAACTAAAGTCATGACTTCTCCAAAACCACTTTTATGAAAAATTTCATAAGATTGGACATTCTCCAAATATGTGGGATCTAAAGTTGACACTCTTCCAAACCCACTTTCAATAATATTGCAAACACTATTATCAATCTCATATTCATCATGTGGCTTAAATAAATTTTCAAGATCATAAGAAGAATCACCCCAATCATGATCATTGCAACAAGTAGAGGACATAGCAAAACTAGCATCCCCAAGCTTAGGGTGTTGCATATTATTAGAACAATTTACATAAATAGAATTTATATAATAAAGTCATTGCAATCATGCTTTTTATTCAAAGATCTATCGTGAATCGCTTCATAAACTAATTCATCACACTTTTCAGATTCACGAATTTCAAGCAAAACCTCATAAAGATAATCTAGTGCACAAAACTCACTAGCAATTGGTTCATCATAATTGGATATCTTAAAAAGATTAGCAAGCGGATGAGGATCCATAGATCTTAGGTTCTCTATTTAGTAATAAATAAACAACTATTCCAACCATACGAGCAAACAAGAAACGGGAAAAAGAGGCAAATAGAGAAAGAGAGGGGGGATGGAGAGAGAGGGCGAATAAAACGGCAAGGGAGAAGTGGGGGAGAGGAAAATGAGAGGCAAGTGGCAAATAATGTAATGCGGGAGGTAAGGGTTTGTGATGGGTACTTGGTATGTTGACTTCTGCGTGGACCTCCCCGGCAACGGCGCCAGAAATCCTTCTTGCTACCTCTTGAGCACTTGTGTTGGTTTTCCCGTGCAGCAAAGTAGCGTAAGTATTTCCCTCAGTTTTTGAGAACCAATGTATCAATCAAGTAGGAGGCTACGTGCGAGTCCCTCGCACCTACACAAAACAAATAAATCCTCGCAACCAACGCGATAAGGGATTGTCAATCCCTACACGGTCACTTACGAGAGTGAGATCTAATAGATATGATAAGATAATATTTTTGGATTTTTATGATAAAGATGCAAAGTAAAATAAAAGCAATGAAAATAACTGAGTATTGGAAGATTTAATATGATGAAGATAGACCCGGGGGCCATAGGTTTCACTAGTGGCTTCTCTCAAGAGCATAAATATTCTACGGTGGGTGAACGAATTACTGTTGAGCAATTGACATAATTGAGCATAGTTATGAGAATATCTAGGTATTACCATGGATATAGGAATCACGTCCGATACAAGTAGACCGACTCCTGCCTGCATCTACTACTATTACTCCACTTATCGACCGCTATCCAGCATGCATCTAGAGTATTAAGTTAATGAAAACAGAGTAACGCCTTAAGCAAGATGACATGATGTAGAGGGATAAATTCATGCAATATGATGAAAACCCCATCTTGTTATCCTCGATGGCAACAATACAATACGTGCCTTGCTGCCCCTACTGTCACTGGGAAAGGAGACCGCAAGATTGAACCCAAAGCTAAGCACTTCTCCCATTGGAAGAAAGCTCAATCTAGTAGGCCAAACGAAACTGATAATTCGAAGAGACTTGCAAAGATAACCAATCATACATAAAAGAATTCAGAGAAGATTCAATTATTGTCCATAGATAAACTTGATAATTAACCCACAATTCATCGGTCTCAACAAACACACCGCAAAAGAAGATTACATCGAATAGATCTCCACAAGAGAGGGGGAGAACTTTGTATTGAGATCCAAAAAGAGAGAAGAAGTCATCTAGCGAATAACTATGGACCCGAAGGTCTGAGGTAAACTACTCACACTTCATCGGAGAGGCTATGGTGTTGATGTAGAAGCCCTCCGTGATCGATGCCCCCTCCGGCGGAGCTCCGAAACAGGCCCCAAGATGGGATCTCATGGATACAGAAAGTTATGACGGTGGAATTAGGGTTTTGGCTCCGTATCTGATCGTTTGGGGGTACGTAGGTATATATATATATAGGAGGAAGAAGTACATCGGTGGAGTAACATGGGGCCCACGAGGGTGGAGGACGTGCCTGGGGGTTAGGCGCGCCCTACCTCGTGGGCTCCCTGTTGGTTGCTTGATGTAGGGTCCAAGTCTCCTGGGTCTTGTTCGTTCCAAAAATCACGTTCCCGAAGGTTTCATTCCGTTTGGACTCCGTTTGATATTCCTTTTCTTCAAAACCCTAAAATAGGCAAAAAACAGTAATTCTGGGCTGGGCCTCTGGTTCATAGGTTAGTCCCAAAAATAATATAAAAGTGGATAATAAAGCCCAATAATGTCCAAAACAAAAGATAATATAGCATGGAGCAATCAAAAATTATAGATACGTTGGAGACGTATCAATGAGCAACCATTGCTTTCCCATCTCTCTTCTTGAGCTCGGAGTTCAAAGGATTTGGCGACTTCTTCTTGGGAAAGGTCTTGGGAAACCTTGGTTTATCTTCTCTCTTCTCATAAGGGAACTCGTTGGAGAAGTGGTTGGTTTCTTCACAGTTGTAGCATTTTCTCACTTTCTTCTTCTGGAATTTTCCCTTGAATTTTCCCGCGCTAAACTTCTTGACAAAAACAACAATTTCTTCATATGACGGGCTCTCATGGGAGTCATTCTCATCACCATCCTCATCATCATATTCTTCTTCTTCATTTGGCTCTTCTTCACATACATGCTTGGCCTTCAATGCAATATTGATCTTTGATGTTGAGGTACCATGCATGGCAAGATGTTTTGTGGCATTTGCCTTTGACTCTTCAAATAGTTGGAAAGTGGATATGATGTCATCTGGAGTCCTTTCCTTGAATTCATGGTGTTGTCTTATGTCCCAGACCATTTGGTGATGATATGGAGCAAGAGCATGAAGCAACTTGTCCACGAGAAATCGCTTAGTCAAGTTGAATCAATCTTGTGTCTTGTCACACTCACATGTCTCAATGTCAGCGGTGAGAGTCATGAGATGCTCAAGAAGTTTCTTAGGAGATTCACCTTTCTCCATACAAAAGTTTTGCAATTGACCCTTGGCAACTTCATATTGAGCAAGCTGGAGAGTGGAGGTACTGGTCTTGGTCCTCACAATGCTATCCCATAATTCCTTGGCACTTGTGATTTGTATGCATGGTCTCCTTTGCTTGTTAGTCATACCTCTGCTTATGCATATGGTTGTTGTGTCGTTGAGATTCTTGTCATATACCTCTCTTGGAGTAAGATTCTTCTGATCAACAGCTTGGTAGCCATACTCCAAGATCTCCAACATCTCATCATTTCCATATCGAAGATGATCCTGCATAGCAACTCTCCAGAAAGCAAAATCGATAGTGTCATCAAGTAAAAGGAGGTTTGCCTTGAGGGTTATACTTGGGTTTGTCTATCTGAGGTCTTGCATAAAGCCAAGGAAAACTGGAGTGTTCATTACTAGGAGGTTGTTGGCCAAGTGAAGGAGTAAGCACAGCTGGCCTCGAGGCCGCACCACCAGAAAGTGGTGCAAGCATCGTGGTTAGTGTGGCTATTCTCATTTGAACCAAGGACTCAAGTGAAGCATCATGCTCCTCTTTTTGCTTAGCAACAGCTCATTCCAGATCCTCAGAAGTGAAGGACTTGACTTCCATGGAAGCCGCGCCCATGTTCTTCGAATTTGCAACAAGGGGCGTCCCATCGGGGTTCATCTCGCTCTAGGGCGGTTAAGCCACAAGAATAGAGCACGAGGCTCTGATACCAATTGAAAGGATCGAGATGGACCTAGAGGGGTGATACGTCCATTTTGCATCATGCTTTTATATCGATATTTATTGCATTATGGGCTGTTATTACACATTATGTCACAATACTTATGCCTATTCTCTCTTATTTACAAGGTTTACATAAAGAGGGAGAATGCCGGCAGCTGGGATTCAGGGCTGGAAAAGGAGCAAATATTAGAGACCTATTCTGCACATCTCCAAAAGTCCTGAAACTTCATGGGAGCACGTTTCAGAATATATAAAAATTATTGAGCATAAGAAGTACCAGAGGGGAGCCACTCACCAGCCACGAGGGTGGGGGGCGCGCTCTACCCCACTAGGCACGCCCCCTGCCTCGTGGGCCCCCAGGTGGCCCTCCGATACCCATCTTCTACTATATGGAGTCCTTCGTTGAGGAAAAAATCATAAGCAAGCTTTCGGGAAGAGACTCCGCCTGTGACACCCCGATAGTTAAGCTACAGTAAACCCTTGTTAATCATGCCATGTCATCATAATTAAAATTAAGGTAAACCTCACTTGTCTCAAACTAAGATCAATTCAAATTCAAAATAACAAGTCAGATTATAATTTCATAAAGCAGTGAATTAAAAATGTTCAAAAGGTTGTAAATATTCACTAACAAATTAACAAACAATAAACAACATTTTGGGAATGTTTATATGCCTCTAAGATAATTAAAACAGGAACAAACAACATTTAAATTAACCTTTTAAAAGTAAACAAATATTAATACTTTTCAAAGTGACTTGAAATTTCGTGTGCAACTCAATTATATGACCAAATATTTATGTGCCAAGTTTCATGTTCACCAAAATTCATTTTCTATCTAAACTAAAGGCAAAGTAGAGGAGAACAAAATAAACAGAATAAAATAAAAGGTAAAATAGAAATAAAAGAAAGGAAAAGACGAGTCATTGTGCACTGGGCCTAAGTGCATAGTGCAAAGGCCCAGTGCACAACACAGCCCAGCCCACCCAAGGGGTCACCCTCTACCTCTGTTCACCTGAGGCGCGGTGGCCGTCGTTCGACCGCGCGCGGCCATCCTCCGCTCCCCCATCGCCTACTAGGTCACCTCGAACCTAACTCCTAACCCTAGCGCCCCTAGTACCACACTCCCTCGCCCCCTCACCCTTCTCCTCCCTCACTTAGTGCAGCCGCTGTCGCGCGCCCGTCGATCCCGCGCTCCCCGTCGACCCCTCGTATCGCCCCGATGATGTAGCGCTCCGCCTTCGTCCTCCGCGTCGTCCGGTCCAAGCCATTGGAGCCGGGAGCCACCGAGACGAGCCCGGCGACCTCTTCTCCCTGTACGGCCATCTTCGACTCCGGCGATGATTCCGGTGACGATACGCCTCCCCGAGCCCACTTGTGCACACCTGCAGGGCCCAGTGAGCAGCCGCATCGAACCCCCCTCTCCCTTCTCCTCCCCATGTACCGTAGTTAGATTCCACGCGTGCTCGAGCTCCGGCCACCGTCGCTAGACTCCGCCGCCGACGCTGCGGGCCGTTCCAACGGCCACCGCTGCCACCGTTCGACGCAGTGCGATGCCCGCGTTCAAATGCACCAGGTTCCGCGCCAAAAGAGCCCCCACAGCCCACTTCTCCTTGACCCACCGAACGCCGCCGCCGCCCCTGCTCGTCCCCCACGCCACTCCGGCCAGCCCTCGAACCCAACGATGAGCCAGCTGGAAGCACGCCGCCCCCTGCACCTGTAGGTGCTCGCGGCGGTCCAAACGGTCCCCGGTGGCCATTTTCCAACCGTGACCGAGCTGCGCCACCGTCTTGGAGGTCGCCGCCGGCGCGCCAATGCCATCTGCCAACATGGATGGCCTGGGGCCACTCCCTGGGTCGCTGACCAGTGGGCCCCAGGGGCCCGGCCGGCCTGTTGACCCGGTCCACCATGCTGACTGGTCCGGCCCTTGCAATTGACAGTTGGGGCCTACGCTCCCCTAATTAACAAAGTTAATTAAGCTAATTTAATTAATCCAATTAGACACTGACAGGTGGGCCCCTTCTAATTAATTAACTTAGTTAGTTTAGGTTAATCTGTGTTAGCCCTACTGTCTATGACAGGTGGGACCCACTGGTTGGTTTGACCAGTCAGTGTGTCTGTTGACCTGCTGATGTCATGATAACACTCTGTTGATGCCATAATTCCTTTTCTGTTATTTTCCATAGTTTCTGAAAATGCTTTAATCTTTGAAAAATCATATAAAATAAAATGTAGCTCAGATGGAAAAACTTTGTACATGAAAGTTGCTCTGAACAATGAGAAGAATCCGGATACGCAACCCATTCGTCCACCACACATCCCTAGCATAGCGAAAATGCAACTTTCCCCATCCGATTCATCTGTCCAAAAAGGCGAAACACCGAGAATAATTTCCCAGATGTTTCCCCCCTTTGCCGGTATCACCCATACCTGCGTTAGATCACCCTGGCACCACGTATTGCCTTGTTATATTTTGTGATGCTTTGTTTGCTCCATATTTACTGTTTCTTCCCCCTCTTCTTCTCCAGTAGACCCCGAGACCAGCGCTGATGCCACCGAGTACGACTACATCACCGAAGACCCCTCCTTGCCAAAGCAACCAGGCAAGCCCCCCCCCCCCTTTGATCACCAGATAACGCCTATTCTTCTCTCTATTTCTTGCATTAGAGTAGTGTAGCATGTTACTGCTTTCCGTTAATCCTATTCTGATGCGTAGCCTATCATTGTTGCTACAGCTGTTGATACCTTACCTGCAATCCTAAATGCTTAGTATAGGATGCTAGTTTATCATCAGTGGCCCTACATTCTTGTCTAGCTACCATGCTATACTATCGGGCCGTGATCACGTCGGGTGTTGATCACGGGTATATACTATACCTACTACATGTGATATATGTTATGACTAAAGTCGGGTCGGCTCGTTGAGTACCCGCGGTTGATTCATGAATGGGGGGCTGGAAGGACATACTTTCCCGACGGCCCTCTGTGTGGATCTTTGTGGCGGAGCGACAGGGCAGGTGGAGACCACCTAGGTGAGAGGTGGGCCTGGCGCTGGTCGGTGTTCGCGGTTACATCAAAATAACACGCTTAACAAGATATGGGTATTTGATCTGAGTTTGGCTACTGGCCTATACACACTAACCAACTATGCGGGAACAGTTATGGGCACTCGACGTCGTGGTATCAGCCGAAGCCTTCGTGACGTCAGCGACTGAGCGGTGCGCGCCGGGTTGGACTGGAACGCCTGCTCTTGTATAAGGGAGGCTAGGTCTGCTCACCGTCTGTGTACACAACGTGCAAGTTTGCAATGGGCGATGGGCCCAGACCCCTGTGCCATAGGATTTAGACCGGCGTGCTGACCTCTCTGTTGTGCCTACGTAGGGCTGCGACGTGTTGATCTTCCAAGGCCGGGCATGACCCAGAAAAGTGTGTCCGGACAAAGGGGGTCGAGCATGTTGGGAAATGGGGTGCGCCCCTGCAGGGAATCTTCGGTAACAGGATGACTTGGAGTTGTACCTTGACCTTATGATAACTAGAACCAGATACTTAATAAAACACACCCTTCCAAGTGCCAGATACAACTGGTGATCGCTCTCTCACAAGGCGACGAGGGGAGGATCACCGGCTAGGATTATGCTATGCAATGTTACTTGGTGAACTTACCATCTACTCTCTTCTTCTGCTACAAGATGGAGGTTACCAGAAGCGTAGTCTTTGATAGGACTAGCTATCCCCCTCTTATCCCAGCATTCTGCAGTTCAGGCCACATATGATACCCCTTTTCCATTTGATACCAATCCATACATATGTAGTGTAGCTCCTTGCTTGCGAGTACTGTGGATGAGTACTCACGGTTGCTTTGCTCCCCCTTTTTCCCCTTTCCTATACCCGATTGCTGCGACCAGACGATGGAGCCCAGGAGCCAGACGCCACCATCGACGAGGACTCCTACTACACTGGCGGTGCCTACTACTACGTGCAGGCCACAGACGATGACCAGGAGTAGTTTAGGAGGATCCCAGGCAGGAGGCCTGCGCCTCTTTCGATTTGTATCCCGGTTTGTGCTGGCCTTCTTAAGGCAAACTTGTTTAACTTATGTCTGTACTCAGATATTGTTGCTTCCGCTGACTCGTCTATGATCGAGCTCTTGTATTCGAGCCCTCGAGGCCCCTAGCTTGTAATATGATGCTTGTATGACTTATTTCATTTGTAGACTTGTGTTGTGATATCTTCCCGTGAGTCCCTGATCTTGATCGTACACATTTGCGTGTATGATTAGTGTACGATTGAATCGAGGGTGTCACAAGTTTTATCAGAGCCGACTGCCTGTAGGAAATCCCCCTTCCATACTCCTTGGCCGAAGTCGAGTCTAGACATTGCAAAACTTTTACTAACATGGCTGTGTGTCTTACGGGCCCACGTCGCCATTGGTTGGTAGTACAATCTTTTATTCCTTGACCTATAATCTGGGACTCTGACATGTCTTCTATTCGGGTTTAAATGAATTTACTAACTCTGACTCTAGGTTCTCGTAACTACTTCCTCCCGGAGAGCCCTTATCACAGATGATGGCCTGCTTCACCAGAAGATTCTGAAGATACTCTCTGTTATTCTCTCGAGACCTTGTGCCCACCACTTTTGCTATTTCCGACCACCGATAAATCCTTATGGATAACTGCTTACACTTGTCGTTCTTACCTTTGTTCCCAATTGCCCCCGTTATTACTTGATACCCTGGAAATTTCTTCGATAATTTGGGAATCCTTTGTGCCCACCGCTTTGCAGCACTTTGCCGCAGAAATACCCCTACGGATAATTCCTCACACTTATCAAGGATTCATTCACCCCCAGTTGATCATGTGTTTCACAAAATTCTTTGAATGCTATTCGGTCTTTCGAAAATCCTCAGCAGACTATTGCTCTTGAAATTCTTGCCTTCTTGCATTATGGTTAATTCCAGATGTCTAGTAGTCTTCGTTGACATCCCTTGTCCTTGCCATTTTGAGCCTAATGAATTATTGTCTGTGAATGCACGCAATCATTAGTTGACCCTTATAAATTATCCTTCCAGCTCAGACGTCATTTTAAACATGAGCTGGATCTCGACCAATCAAATTGCCATCGATTGTACCCCTAAGGCTATTCAACTTATCCATCCCTAATCAGAGCATTGCTTCTGATCCCTTGTCTTGGAATTCATAATTCCTTTGTATTTGAGCTTTGAGTTAGTCAGTTGTTTCTATAATCTGATCTCCTTGCATTCTTTCTTTCTCTGGTTGAGTAGCGATGCTCACATCGGGTCCCTTGTGGACCACCAGACCCTTTGTCAGATTTTATCCAACAACGTCCTTCACATTCAATAAGCTTGTGAGCCTTTCCTTGGATACATAATGCCTTTGGTAAATTGTATCCTCTGCTTTCTCAAGCATGCTCTACTATCGAGCTTGTGTTATTTACTCCTGAAGTTTGTGGTATATGTTTCTACGATGCCCCGATGGGCTGAACCTGTGCCTTCCTTAATCTGTGTGAAGATTTCACGGGTCATACTTATCTGGTATTGCACCAGGTAAAAATTTCAACAACTAATGTCATTTTCGAAAAAGCGAGAGGTGAATGGAAGGTTATACCTTGAAGAAGTGGGAGTTGACCTTGAACTTTGTGTTCATGCCACTGGACACGATGTATATCCTATCATGGAAGCTTCTTGTAATAATAATTATCCCCTTGTCATAAGTTCATCTTGTATCTGCGGACGTGGTTCCGACCATGTGTCTCCTTGATTCCATTTCTCATGCAAGTTTGAGCACTTGTCTTCTGCAAAGCATTAGCCTAGTCCAACCTCTACTTTGATCTATCGTCGAGTATTACCCCCCTGGTATCTTGAGATTATCATGGAACTACATAACTTCTTATGAGTTCTTCATCAAGTGCTACATTCTCACTGATTCCAATTTTTCACGGGCTTTGAGTTATTAAACACTCAAAGACACCGATAACTGACTCAAGTCCGCACCGTGATTATCAACTCTTGGTAACCTTCATTACTTATGAGTTTGAACTCGATCACATCATTCCTAGCCTGCTTGGCTATATCCTTGTCGTGCCAATTTTAACTATGCTACCTGGTCCTTCTTCCCGGAGCAAAAATTTCGACGGTGACCTAATCTTACATCGATCTTCCTCGTCATATCAATTGTCCTTGAAAAACAAGCTTGATTTCGAGTTTGTGTCGTACCCATGGTTTCAAGAACTTTTTGCTTCATCATTCCGTTGGCTTGATGTCATCGCCGATCGGTTACATCTTCTTGAAACCTCTTGACAAATGTGTCGTGATCATAATCAACATTCTGAGGTCTTCTAGGATATCAATTGAATTCATGATGAGAAATACCATCCTTGCCCTCGATGATTTGTATTCTCATCAACCACTTTATTGCCTTCCCACCAACACAAACTTGTTCTTGTTTTGTGTTATACCTTGAGTTCCTTGCTATCCAGCAATCGTTCTTCTTACCTTGGAGTATTACCATCTTTTATGTCAAGAATGCCGTGAGAATTTCACCACCTCTTAAGAATTCTTGATATATTAATACTTCTCGCTATCTCGATTCTTATCTTGGTCCCCGTGTTGTTTCTAACCGGGATACCATCCATTTAACTATGATGTGTGAAGTCAAAACTTCTAGCAACCCTATTGCTTTTAAGTTAATGAATGATAGTTACATTCTTTGTGTATTGGATATCGGATCACCATTCTAACATTGATCGTACTACCTAAGCCCATAATTCGGGTGCACTTTTCAACCAATGATCAGTTGTGTATGCTTTCCTCGAGCATACGTCATTATACCAATTGATCTGACAAATGTTATCCCCTTGTTCACATAATTGTCGGAATCCATCTTTTTAGTAATCTCGATGAGTTGTCGCCAACTCCATCAGCCACCTCTTCATCCTCTCCTTGGTTTAATGATGAACTCTTGTTTCAGAACTTTCTTCCATAGTTCATTGCCCGAGAATCTTATAATGTCATCTCGTCAATTGCATTGCACCTTTTCTTTCTCAGGCATCCTGAGTCTGAGGTATCCTGACACCAATCAGATTTGAATCTCGGTCAGATATGATGGTTGGAACATTTTCAAGAGTTATAACCTTGGACTTTATATGACCCGGTAAGGTGTTGTCATGCCTAGTACACCTGGCCGGAGGCCCTATTGTTATGGATTCCTTTTCAACAAGGTTATCCATTCTTCCATGTGGAAATTGTAAAACTTATTCTACAAGTTATTCCTGATGGATCCTTTGTGTTTCCAAAGTCCGACCTTGCTTGAAGATGTAACATCCCAAAATTCTAAATTTTGGAATGTTATAATAAATATATAGATTTGATTGATTGTTTGATTGATTGATTGAAAGTGAGTGAATTCGAAACTCTTTGAAAGTTAAATGAGAGGGAATAAAAGGACTTTCCCAAACTTTCATATTTGCTTTTTGATCTCCATGAATTCAAATTCTTTTCAAATACAAAACCCCGGAGAGAAGATGACATGACTTCTTCCATTTATTTAAATGACAAGGGGTGTTGAAAATATTTGAATTTCATTTGAAAATATTTCTGATTCTGGAACTTTATGCAACTCAATGATTTTCATGAGAGAAGATAAAATGACTTCTTCAAATTATGAAATATGAGTTGGGAGTTTCAAAGAATTAAATTCAAAGTTCTTTTGTATTTATTTTCAATTTGGAGTTATTTGAGTTTTATTCAAATTATTTTTCTCCAAAAATAAAATATATGGAAATTAGGGTAACATGATTCCCTACATTAAAAAATTGGAGAAAAATTAATTTGAAATAATTTTGGTATTTTTAAAAGGATTTTTGTTGAATTTTAATAGACCAGTAGCACTCTTTGAATTATTAAAATTTGTGTGTATTTTATTTAATGCTAGAAAAATGTTCATGTCGTAGAAATTTTTTTTATGAAAATTTTGATATATAATATGCCTATATAAAGTTTTATTTTATTTTTGTTTTTCAGTTTATCGCATTCTGTTTTAAAAAAGAAAGAAAAACTACGCGCGCGCCGGAAGCTAACTGTCGCCCACGTGCGCATCAAAATACCAGCGGGCACCCTAATTTTTTTCTTTATCCTATATGGGCCAGGCCCAGCCAGTCTTTTCAGTTTTTTTTTCTTAGGCCGAATTTTCCAAAAAAAAGTGCACCGCGCACGCTGCGGCCGGCCGAAGACCTTTAGGCCCATCGCCTCTTTTCTTCTCTGTTTTGTATATTTTCGTTTATGTTTAGTCCCACATTGCCTAGCCTTTGACCCCTAAGCCTCTTTTCCACCAATAAATATAGACCCATAGAGCCTCCAAAAATCATCCAATTCGGGTTAAATCAATATTTTGGTTTGACTAGATTCATTTAAGAAAAATATATTTCTCCTCTCTGGCGCGATTTCTAGAAATTTTCTCCACTCTCCAAAGTTGTCTTTTCTCTGCCCTATAAAGGTATCTTTATTTATTTATTTTTCTTCTTATACTTCCGTAGTTTATTATTTTTAGACTAATACGATAGAATAATTAGATTATCAATTAGTCTACGTATTTATACATTAGACCCTAGCCCGTAGCTTTTTTTCTCTCTCTTCCGTAAAACAGCTTGGCCCTGATTTTTCAAATAGCCATAACTTTTTACTCGTTTGACCAAATCCAACGAAACCAACGCCCACGTCTTCGTTATGATCTCCTCTATCCAGTAATCCAACCCAAACATGTTTTTGAAAATTTTAAAATTTGAATTATATCAGATTTGAATTCAAACTTCTTTTGATCATATCTTTTTATCCGTAACTCCGTTTGAGTTGATTCTTTTTGCAAATCAAAGCTCTTGACCTAAACATTCTAATAAGGGCAAATTCACATAATTTTGGTACTGTTAGAAATTGTTTTATGTTGCAAGAGTTATTTGCTTGGTTTTGACGTTTTCGAATCGTCTTCTTCGTTCTTCCCGATCTATTGAGTGATTGCTTATGTGTGGTTACTATTGCTTGCTTACGATAGATTGACCGGAGTGTGACGAGTAGAGCTATCAAGATTTTTGAGTGCGAATCATCTTCATCAACATTGCAGGCAAGTTCACACTTTGATCATACTTTTTCCACAACCCAGTTTTATTGCATTAGATTAATCCTCACACATTGCATGAATAGGATCTAATTAAATTGTGGGATGGGAAGTAGTTGAGGTAGTACCTATTACCTGTTTATTATCAAACCTTTGGGAGTTACTTCTACGTTTGCTTATTATGCCATGCTATGCTAGTAGACGTGGATTGGGTGAGTGAAATCCATGACAGATGTGAGATTGTTAATTAATGGTTTATCTAAGGTGGCAACCTAACACACATCTGGGTGGATTGAGGCACCTGGGGTTTCCAGGACTTGCCTGTTTTTCTTTTGGACCGCCACCCAGGCTTAAAGGGATCATGAGATTATTCATACTAGAAACTTCCGTGTGCAGCCACAAGCCATTATGGGCTCTGGCATAGTTGACTAAGTTGTGCGAACTCTTACAGTGGTAGACTAGCAGATGTAGGGGTTGTAGGTGGTACGGTCTACCCGATCGTAAGGTGCTAGCGCTTCTGAAAGACTATGTCTCGGTCATCCGTTTCTCAAACACCATGTAGTGCGAGAAATCCAACGGAGGCGATCGAGTCTTGTGGGGAAAAGTGCGCAAACCTCTGCAGAGTGTATAAACTAATCATGATTAGACGTGTCCCCGGTTATGGACATCTTGAGTATCTAGTTCTTGGATTATCCTATTGATCTCATCACGTTACTTTAAATGAATATTGTTGGGTTTAATGATGTTACTTAATTGGGATTGAGAATGCTGTCAACCATTCTCAATGTTCAACAACCACCATGATAGTTAAATAAATTTATTCCTTTATAGTAGGGAAAAATTGGCTTTACGCAAAAACCTTATAACCATAGAGCTTTTCCACCAGCCATATATGCATATAGTGATAGCCATTGTTCATCATTTTCTCTATGGTGTGAATTTGCCAGTACATTCAATGTACTGACCCGTTTTGGGCTGCAACGTCTCATGTTGCTGGTTTCTTACATCGAGTAAGTGATACGTTAGGGTTATGATTTCTACACTCAACTTTGTCGTTGGTGTTGATGGGAAACCACAACCTTGTTGCTTCCGCTATTTTGGATTTGAGGTAATAGTATTTATGTTACTTTTACATGTGATTTACCTCTGTTATAAATCCTCGAGTACTGTGTGTGTCAGCATACAAATCCAGGGATGACACTTAAGCACAGAGACTTGACCCATTCGGGTCGGGTCGCTACAAGATGGTATCAGAGCACATGTTGACTGTATGACGTGACCCTAGAAACCGGCAAGCCCATAGCAAAGATTTTTCTCTACAACTTTCCCTTTCAAAAAGATCTTTTACCTCTCTTCTCTTCTGAGCTTATTCAAAAATTCTTTTTAGTGAGACCATACCCCTTTCCCCTTTTGACCACTCGAAGATTCCACTGATGAGACCACTCCAAGAAGTACAAGATATCGGACAACTAAGACCACTTCGAAATGAAGAGTATTTTCCGTGCATCTGAATAATGGAAACTACAATGGTTGAAGGCCGAAGACAAGTAGAATTTGAAGGCTCTGAAGAATTCCCAGATTTATATGACCTAGGAAGGCTACCCTTATGGAACTTGACAGATTATGGAAGTTGTCAATACCTGAGATCAAGGTGTGTTGGAGAAAGACCGGAGCATGTAGAGTTAAGAACTCAAGGATTTGTCAAGGAAAACCCTAAGGTAGGAGATATCAACTATGGAGAGATAGCTCATGGAAATGACAACCACGGCTATCCATGAGGTTATCGCCCGCATATGCTATTGTCACCGTGCTGAGTTAAGCATGCATATGCATGGAAGGATTAAATGGTAGAAGGCTGATGGAGCACCTATCAGCAAGATGAAGTTTTAACCTTAGCCGGTGTATCACCAGGATCTGGAGTGTTACATCAAGAAGTTAAGATGGACCTAAAAGAAGCATTAATTGATAAGGAAGCATTTCGTGAAGAACTTAAGACCAGAAGTTGAAAGCAGCCAAGCTAGAGAAGTAAAACCTTGAGATACAGGAGATTCGTCAGGAACTGAAGGACAGTAGGACCATGGTTCATGCCAAGGATAATGAAACCCAGAAGTTTGAAATGCAACTCCGGAATATTAAAGGATGTCACGAGAGATTTCACATCAACAGAGATTGATCTGGCAAAAGAACTTGAGAAAGACAAGCATGATCGAAAGAAGCCATTGGAGGCATGAACAAGGTTTGAAGAATTTGGAGACGTTGAAGATTTATTGACCTTTAGAAGACCAAACCCCTGTTATATACCTACGTTAGATGCGACGTTTGTGGGCTGTCATTTGTTTGATGTTTTTCGACAACCACAGCAAAAATCTGTCTTTTCAAAACTTTTGTTTGTATTGTGTGTCCCTCTCCCTCTCTCTTATCTTACCCCAAACCCACATGGACCCAATAGCGGATGAATGGAGATGAGCTTGTATTTTCTGGACCGATGGGTCAGTTGGAGACAGGCCGATGGATTCAGAACATGGAGGATCACATGGAGAATAACCCTATAGTTGGACATGATATGACCCAGCATGCTCTTCTGTGCTTTGAAAGAGGTGCTGCTACTTGGTGGAGGATGTACCAAACCATGAATGGATGGCAAGGAGTAACCACTTGGAAATAATTTAAGTTGACTTTGCCAAAGTCTTGGCTTGTGTCCCAGAAGTTGAAGCCTTATGGAAAGGATATGAAGAAACCTTGTGCATGCAAGATTTGTGGAGAAATAGGACACACCCATAAAGAACACAAGGATGAATGCCCTAATTGCGAAGGAAGTCACCCAGTTGAAGAATGCCCAATTAGGCAGATTACTTGTTTCTTGTGTGAAGGTACTACCCACTATCCTGCTCAGTGTCACATTTACCCCATGGTACAATGAACCATCCAGCAGAAGAAAGAAGTAATGAAAGGAGCCCTCATGGAAATTTTAGAAGAAACTGTGATGAAGGAAGGGGTGGAGGACACACCCAAAGAAGAACTAAGTAAACCCTGCACCAAGTCTTGCTATTCATGTGGAGAAGAAGGACACATCTCCCAAAATTGTTTGAATGGGGATCTAGTAGAATTCTCGACAGAGGAAGTAGAATATGACCCACAGGAAATAGAAGCCCTGATTGGAATGGAAAAGTCCAGGAAGAGAAACCGATTGGATTCCAGGAAGGACCTGAGTCATATCACCTGTTACAAGTGCAAGGAGTCAGGGCACTACCTCAACAATTGCCCAAAAAGGAAACCTCGATACTTGTCAGAAGTAATATGTTTTAGTGGTAATGGAGCAGGGCACTTTGCCAGAGAATGCCCCAAGGAGAAGGAAACTTGTGCTAGGTAGTTGAGTTTGCAACAAAAGTAATGGAGTAGTAGAAGTGAGAACATTTTCTTGAGGTGTTGAGTTGAGACATGTAATGGAAAAGCGAGAGATTGTAATTAATTGAGAGTGAATAAAGTTGCATCGTTGGTACTGATATGGATTTTATGAGTTTTTACTCTATGAAGAAGGATTTTGACCATTTTTCAAGATAAGAGAAATATGGTCTATGGAAGATTTGTGCATTTTAAGGGTGGTAGTACCCTGTAAAGAACCCTTGACTCTTGGAAAAGATAAGGATACTCCACTGAGTGGATTTCGGACAAAATGAATATGAGTTTTGTCTCGATATGTGCGATACCCCAAGTGTGTGTGGGATGAAGTTGGAGACGTCAGTTGTTTGGACCAAATGTGATCAAGGAGTCAGAAGAGAATGTTAAGTTGATTCGAGATAGACTGAAGGTAGCTCAGTCCAGGTAGAAGAGTTATGTAGACTCAAAAAAACTCAAGGAGGTAGTCTATGAAATTGGAGACCGATCATGTCTTCATGTGTTCCCTCTGCGAGGAGTTAAACGAATTGGAGTTAAGGTAAAGTTAGCCCCGAGATTTGTAGGACCATACCGAGTTTTGGAGCATATGAGAGAAGTGGCCTACAAGTTTGAGTTACCCGAAGGACTGTCAGGAGTTCAAGATGTGTTTCACGTTTCCCAGTTGAAGAAGTGCCATGCAGAGATGGCCAATATTCCCCTGTAAGGACGCTTGACCCTGGAAAGGATAATGATGTTCCACGAAGTGGAATACGGACTCCATAAGTATAAGTTTATATCTCAGTATGTGGGATAACCCACGAGGATGGGGAGATAAATTACTATTGGATATAAAGGAGGTATGATGTCGGAAATATGGATCAATGGAAACTCCATGATGAGTCTGAGTAATCATGTCCTAGATTGGTGCCAATATAAGGAAGGAAGACAATACAATTGGATGGATTTAAGAATACTAGGAAGTTGGAAGTTGGAACAATGATCAGTTGCCCGATGATAAGTTCAAGGACTACAAGTGATGAGATGGGCCATAACCCACATGCCCCAGGACCTGCCAAGAAGCAAGCACATTCTTGCTGAAGGAAAAACCCTGAAAGAAGTTACGATTTTATTGACAGACGATTTTATAGGAGTTACGCAAAACCTGAGAGTTGTGAAGGAACGATAGATGGTTGTTTGGCTTGCAGAATCTATGGATTTATTCAAACTTGGTTCGTCGACAAGAGAAATTCTGCAATGCTTGTGAGGATGACCGAGTGTTAGAATGCGAGATTCGCTAAACCATATACAAGGTAATGATTTGGGTGCGGGATGGATTGATCACCATACCGACTTACTCTTATTGTTCGCCTTGCTATATGGAATGGTAAATCTGAGTGACTTACCTATAGTAGAGAGACGATGATGAAAACCTTGTTTAAACCTTAGAATGGTATAGCAATTTTTTTCCCTTGTACAAGGCAGCTTTTGCCAACCATAGGTTATACGGTGAGGATCAACCCAGACCCATTTCCTGCAGGAGAAACCATAAATTGTTGATCACCATGAGATATCGATAGTTGTTTAGTTTTGGCGCCCGACCCATCAGCTAAGAAGACCCAATCTCGGAATAACCTTACCAAGAGGAAAGGACAGAAGAATTGAGGAAAAGGTTATGCCACTACCGGAAGAGCCAGAGAAGGAATTTTCTGAGGATTTGAGAAGACCGACACTGTTAACATTATGGATGAAGTATATGAGTTTCGATGGAGCTGTAACCATGCTTCTAAGGGTGGTAGCACCCCAGACCCCTGTGATGATTGATGGATTTTTGAGGAGACCCCCAAACCCTAACTTTTTCTTGCTAGCCTCTCCGAATCTCGAGGACGAGATTCATTTTAAGGGTGGTAGGTCTGTAACATCCCAAAATTCTAAATTTTGGAATGTTATAATAAATAGATAGATTTGATTGATTGTTTGATTGATTGACTGAAAGTGAGTGAATTCGAAACTCTTTGAAAGTTAAATGAGAGGGAATAAAAGGACTTTCCCAAACTTTCATATTTCCTTTCTGATCTCCATGAATTCAAATTCTTTTCAAACACAGAACCCCGGAGAGAAGATGACATGACTTCTTCCATTTATTTAAATGACAAGGGGTGTTGAAAATATTTGAATTTCATTTGAAAATATTTCCGATTCTGGAACTTTATGCAACTCAATGATTTTCATGAGAGAAGATAAAATGACTTCTTCAAATTATATGAAATATGAGTTGGGAGTTTCAAAGAATTAAATTCAAAGTTCTTTTGTATTTATTTTCAATTTGGAGTTATTTGAGTTTTATTCAAATTATTTTTCTCCAAAAATAAAATATATGGAAATTAGGGTAACATGATTCCCTACATTAGAAAATTGGAGAAAAATTAATTTGAAATCATTTTGGTATTTTTAAAATGATTTTTGTTGAATTTTAATAGACCAGTAGCACTCTTTGAATTATTAGAATTTGTGTGTATTTTATTTAATTCTAGAAAAATTTTCATGTCGTAGAAAATATTTTTCTAAATTTTTTGATAATATGCCTATATAAAGTTTTATTTTATTTTCGTTTTTCAGTTTATCGCATTCTGTTTTTTTTTAAAAACTGCGCGCGCGCCGGAAGCTAACTGTCGCCCACGTGCGCATCAAAGTACCAGCGGGCGCCCTACTTTTTTTTCTTTATCCTATATGGGTCAGGCCCAGCCAGTCTTTTCAGTTTTTTTTCTTAGGGCGAATTTTCCAAAAAAAAAAATGCACCGCGCACGCTGCGGCCGGCCGAAGGCCTTTAGGCCCATCGCCTCTTTTCTTCTCTGTTTCGTATATTTTCGTCTACGTTTAGTCCCACATTGCCTAGCCTTTGACCCCTAAGCCACTTTTCCACCAATAAATATAGACCCATAGAGCCTCCAAAAATCATCCAATTCGGGTTAAATCAATATTTTGGTTTGACTAGATTCATTTAAGAAAAATATATTTCTCCTCTCTGGCGCGACTTCTAGAAATTTTCTCCACTCTCCAAAGTTGTCTTTTCTCTGCCTTATAAAGGTATCTTTATTTATTTATTTTTCTTCTTATACTTCTGTAGTTTATTATTTTTAGACTAATACGATAGAATAATTAGATTATCAATTAGTCTACGTATTTATACATTAGACCCTAGCCCGTATCTTTTTTTTCTCTCTCTTCCGTAAAACAGCTTGGCCCTGATTTTTCAAATAGCCATAACTTTTTACTCGTTTGCCCAAATCCAACGAAACCAACGACCACGTCTTCGTTATGATCTCCTCTATCCAGTAATCCAACCCAAACATGTTTTTGAAAATTTTAAAATTTGAATTAGATCAGATTTGAATTCAAACTTCTTTTGATCATATCTTTTTATCCGTAACTCCGTTTGAGTTGATTCTTTTTGCAAATCGAAGCTCTTGACCTAAACATTCTAATAAGGGCAAATTCACATAATTTTGGTACTGTTAGAAATTGTTTTATGTTGCAAGAGTTATTTGCTTGGTTTTGACGTTTCCGAATCGTCTTCTTCGTTCTTCCCGATCTTTTGAGTGATTGCTTATGTGTGGTTACTATTGCTAGCTTACGATAGATTGACCGGAGTGTGACGAGTAGAGCTATCAAGAGTTTTGAGTGCGAATCATCTTCATCAACATTGCAGGCAAGTTCACACTTTGATCATACTTTTTCTACAACCCAGTTTTATTGCATTAGATCAATCCTCACACATTGCATGAATAGGATCTAATTAAATTGTGGGATGGGAAGTAGATGAGGTAGTACCTATTACCTGTTTATTATCAAACCTTTGGGAGTTACTTCTACGTTTGCTTATTATGCCATGCTATGCTAGTAGATGTGGATTGGGTGAGTGAAATCCATGACAGATGTGAGATTGTTAATTAATGGTTTATCTAAGGTGGCAACTGTTGAGGAACGTTGCAGAAAACAAAATTTTTCCTACGGTTTCACCAAGATCCATCTAGGAGTTCATCTAGCAACGAGTGATTAGATGCATCTATGTACCTTGTAGATCGCGAGCAGAAGCGTTCAAAGAACGGGGTGATGTAAGTCGAACACGACGTGATCCAAATCACCGAAGATCTTAGCACCGAACGGACGATGCCTCCGCGTTCAACACACGTACGGAACGGATGACGTCTCCTCCTTTCTTGATCCAGCAAGGGGGAAGAGAGGTTGATGAAGATCCAGCAGCACGACGGCGTGGTGGTGGATGCAGGGCGTCACAGTAGCAGGGCTTCGCCTATACTACGAGAGAGAGACGTAACGGGGAGAGAGGGAAGCACCAAAGGCTGAGGTATGAAGTCCTCCCTCTCCTCAACTATATATAGGAGGGCCAAGGGGGGGTGGTGCGCAGCCTAGGAGATCCAATCTCCTAGGTGCGGCGGCCAGGGGAGGTTTCCCTCCCCCCCAAGGCACTCAGGGGTGCCTTCCACTAGTGGGACTCCTCCCATATGGAAACCCTAGGCGCATGGGCCTATAGGGGCTGGTGCCCTTGGCCCATACAGGCCAAGGCGCACCCCCTACAGCCCATGTGGCCCCCCGGGACAGGTGGCCCCACCCGGACCCGGGACCCCTCCGGTGGTCCCGGTACAATACCGATAACCCCGAAACTTGTCCCGATGGCCGAAACAACATTTCCTATATATAATTATTTACCTCCGGACCATTCCGGAACTCCTCGTGACGTCCGGGATCTCATCCGGGACTCCGAACAACATTCGGGTTACTGCATACACATATCTTCATAACCCTAGCGTCACCGAACCTTAAGTGTGTAGACCCTACGGGTTCGGGAGACAAGCAGACATGACCGAGACGACTCTCCGGTCAATAACCAACAGCGGGATCTGGATACCCATGTTGGCTCCCACATGCTCCACGATGATCTTCATCGGATGACCACGATGTCGAGATTAAACAACCCCGTATACAATTCCCTTTGTCAATCGGTATGTTACTTGCCCGAGACTCGATCGTCGGTATCCCAATACCTTGTTCAATCTCGTTACCGGCAAGTCACTTTACTCGTATTCCGTAATGCATGATCCCGTTGACCAGACACTTGGTCACTTTGAGCTCATTATGATGATGCATACCGAGTGGGCCCAGTGATACCTCTCCGTCATACGGAGTGACAAATCCCAGTCTTGATCCATGTCAACCCAACAGACACTTTCGGAGATACCCGTAGTCTACCTTTATAGTCACCCAGTTACGTTGTGACGTTTGGTATACCCAAAGCACTCCTACGGTATCCGGGAGTTACACGATCTCATGGTCTAAGGAAAAGATACTTGACATTGGAAAACTCTAGCAAACGAACTATACGATCTTGTGCTATGTTTAGGATTGGGTCTTGTCCATCACATCATTCTCCTAATGATGTGATCTCGTTATCAATGACATCCAATGTCCATAGCCAGGAAATCATGACTATCTGTTGATCAACGAGCTAGTCAACTAGAGGCTTACTAGGGACATATTATGGTCTATGTATTCACACGTGTATTACGATTTCCGGATAATACAGTTATAGCATGAATAAAGACAATTATCATGAACAAAGAAATATAATAATAATGCTTTTATTATTGCCTCTAGGGCATATTTCCAACAGTCTCCCACTTGCACTAGAGTCAATAATCTAGTTACATTGTGATGAATCGAACACCCATGGAATTCTGGTGTTGATCATGTTTTGCCCTAGGGAGAGGTTTAGTCAACGGATCTGCTACATTCAGGTCCGTATGTACTTTACAAATCTCTATGTCTCCATTTTGAACATTTTCACGAATGGAGTTGAAGCGACGCTTGATGTGCCTTGTCTTCTTGTGAAACCTGGGCTCCTTGGCAAGTGCAATAGCTCCAGTGTTGTCACAAAAGAGTTTGATTGGCCCCGACGCATTGGGTATGACTCCTAGGTCGGTGATGAACTCCTTCACCCATATTGCTTCATGTGCTGCCTCCGAGGCTGCCATGTACTCCGCTTCACATGTAGATCCCGCCACGACGCTCTGTTTGCAGCTGCACCAGCTCACTGCTCCACCATTCAACATATACACGTATCCGGTTTGTGACTTAGAGTCATCCAGATCTGTGTCGAAGCTAGCGTCGACGTAACCCTTTACGACGAGCTCTTTGTCACCTCCATAAACGAGAAACATGTCCTTTGTCCTTTTCAGGTACTTCAGGATATTCTTGACCGCTGTCCAGTGTTCCTTGCCGGGATTACTTTGGTACCTTCCTACCAAACTTACGGCAAGGTTTACATCAGGTCTGGTACACAGCATGGCATACATAATAGAACCTATGGCTGAGGCATAGGGGATGATACTCATCTCTTCTATCTCTTCTGCCGTGGTCGGGCATTGAGCTGAGCTCAATCTCACACCTTGCAAAACAGGCAAGAACCCTTTCTTTGACTGATCCATTTTGAACTTCTTCAAAATATTATCAAGATATGTGCTTTGTGAAAGACCTATGAGGCGTCTTGATCTATCCCTATAGATCTTGATGCCTAATATATAAGCAGCTTCTCCAAGGTCCTTCATTGAAAAACTCTTATTCAAGTAGGCCTTGTTGCTGTCCAAGAGTTCTATATCATTTCCCATCAAAAGTATGTCATCTACATATAATATGAGAAATGCTACAGAGCTCCCACTCACTTTCTTGTAAACGCAGGCTTCTCCATAAGTCTGCGTAAACCCAAACACTTTGATCATCTCATCAAAGCGAATGTTCCAACTCCGAGATGCTTGCACCAGCCCATAAATCGAGCGTTGGAGCTTGCACACCTTGTTAGCATTCTTAGGATCGACAAAACCTTCCGGCTGCATCATATACAATTCTTCCTTAAGGAAACCATTAAGGAATGCCGTTTTGACGTCCATTTGCCATATTTCATAATCATAGAATGCGGCAATTGCTAACATGATTCGGACGGACTTTAGCTTCGCTACCGGTGAGAAAGTCTCATCGTAGTCAACCCCTTGAACTTGTCGATAACCCTTAGCGACAAGCCGAGCTTTATAGATGGTCACATTACCATCCGCGTCTGTCTTCTTCTTAAAGATCCATTTATTTTCAATGGCTCGCCGTTCAACGGGCAAGTCAGTCAAAGTCCATACTTCGTTTTCATACATGGATCCTATCTCGGATTTCATGGCTTCTAGCCATTTGTTGGAATCCGGTCCCGCCATCGCTTCTTCATAGTTCGAAGGTTCACCGTTGTTTAACAACATGATTTCCAAGACAGGGTTGCCGTACCACTCTGGTGCTGAACGTGTCCTTGTGGACCTTCGAATTTCAGTAGGAGCTTGATCAGAAGTATCTTGATCATCATCAATAACTTCCTCTCTAGTCGGTGCAGGCGCCTCAGGAACATTTTCTTGAGTTGCGCCATTTTCCGGTTCAAGAGGTAATACTTCATCAAGTTCTACCTTCCTCCCACTTACTTCTTTCGAGAGAAACTCTTACTCCAGAAAGGATCCATTCTTGGCAACAAAGATCTTGCTTTCGGATCTGAGGTAGAAGATATACCCAATGGTTTCTTTAGGGTATCCTATGAAGACGCATTTTTCCGATTTGGGTTCGAGCTTTTCAGGTTGAAGTTTCCTGACATAAGCATCGCATCCCCAAACTTTTAGAAACAACAGCTTAGGTTTCTTCCCAAACCATAATTCAAACGGTGTCGTCTCAACGGATTTCAATGGAGCCCTATTTAAAGTGAATGCGGCAGTCTCTAAAGCATAGCCCCAAAAGGATAGCGGTAAATCGGTAAGAGACATCATAGATCGCACCATATCTAATAGAGTGCGATTACGACGTTCGGACACACCATTACGCTGAGGTGTTCCAGGCGGCGTGAGTTGTGAAACTATTCCACATTTTCTTAAGTGTGTGCCAAATTCGTGACTCAAGTATTCTCCTCCACGATCTGATCGTAGAAACTTGATTTTCCTGTCACGTTGATTCTCAACTTCACTCTGAAATTCCTTGAACTTTTCAAAGGTTTCAGACTTGTGTTTCATTAAGTAGACATACCCATATCTACTTAAGTCATCAGTGAGGGTGAGAACATAATGATAGCCACCGCGAGCCTCAACGCTCATTGGACCGCACACATCAGTATGTATGATTTCCAATAAGTTGGTTGCTCGCTCCATTGTTCCTGAGAACGGAGTCTTGGTCATTTTACCCATGAGGCATGGTTCGCACGTGTCAAATGATTCATAATCAAGAGACTCTAAAAGTCCATCTGCATGGAGCTTCTTCATGCGTTTGACACCTATGTGACCAAGGCGGCAGTGCCACAAGTATGTGGGACTATCGTTATCAACTTTACATCTTTTGGTATTCACACTATGAATATGTGTAATATTACGTTCGAGATTCATTAAGAATAAACCATTGACCATCGGAGCATGACCATAAAACATATATCTCATATAAATAGAACAACCATTATTCTCAGATTTAAATGAGTAGCCATCTCGCATTAAACGAGATCCCGATACAATGTTCATGCTCAAACTTGGCACGAAATAACAATTATTGAGGTTTATAACTAATCCCGTAGGTAAATGTAGAGGTAGCGTGCCGACGGCGATCACATCGACCTTGGAACCATTCCCGACGCGCATCGTCACCTCGTCCTTTGCTAGTCTCTGTTTATTCTGCAGCTCCTGCTATGAGTTACAAATATGAGCAACGGCACCGGTATCAAATACCCAGGAGTTACTTCGAGTACTGGTAAGGTACACATCAATTACATGTATATCACATATACCTTTTGTTTTGCCGGCCTTCTTGTCCGCTAAGTATTTGGGGCAGTTCCGCTTCCAGTGACCCTTCCCTTTGCAATAAAAGAACTCCGTCTCAGGCTTGGGTCCATACTTTGACTTCTTCTTCCCAGCAGCTTGCTTGCCGGGCGCGGAAACTTCCTTGCCGTCCTTCTCAAAGTTCTTTTTACCCTTGCCCTTCTTGAACTTAGTGGTTTTATTGACCATCAACACTTGATGTTCCTTCTTGACTTCTACCTCTGCTGATTTCAGCATTGCAAATACTTCAGGAATGGTCTTTTCCATCCCCTGCATATTGAAGTTCATCACAAAGCTCTTGTAGCTTGGTGGAAGCGACTGGAGGATTCTGTCAATGACCGCATCATCCGGGAGATTAACTCCCAGCTGAGTCAAGCGGTCACATAACCCAGACATAGTGAGTATGTGCTCACTGACAGAACTATTTTCCTCCATCTTACAGGTGAAGAATTTGTCAGAGACTTCATATCTCTCGACCCGGGCATGAGCTTGGAAAACCATTTTCAGCTCTTCGAACATCTCATATGCTCCATGTCTCTCAAAACGCTTTTGGAGCCCCGGCTCTAGGCTGTAAAGCATGCCGCACTGAACGAGGGAGTAGTCATCGGCACGTGTCTGCCAAGCGTTCATAACGTCTTGGTTCTGTGGGACGGGTGGATCACCTAGCGGTGCTTGTAGGACATAATCTTTCTTGGCAGCTATGAGGATGATCCTCAGGTTCCGGACCCAGTCCGTATAGTTGCTGCCATCGTCTTTCAGCTTGGTTTTCTCTAGGAACGCGTTGAAATTGAATACAACATTGGCCATTTGATCTACAAGACATATTGTAAAGATTTTAGACTAAGTTCATGATAATTAAGTTCATCTAATCAAATTATTAATGAACTCCCACTTAGATAGACATCCCTCTTCTAGTCATCTAAGTATAACATGATCCGAGTTGGCTAGGCCGTGTCCGATCATCACGTGACACGGACTAGTCAACGTCGGTGAACATCTTCATGTTGATCGTATCTTCTATACGACTCATGCTCGACCTTTCGGTCTTCTGTGTTCCGAGGCCATGTCTATGCACATGCTAGGCTCGTCAAGTCAACCTAAGTGTATTGCGTGTGTAAATCTGTCTTACACCCGTTGTATGTGAACGTAAGGATCTATCACACCCGATCATCACGTGGTGCTTCGAAACGACGAACTGTAGCAACGGTGCACAGTTAGGGGGAACACTTTCTTGAAATTATTATGAGGGATCATCTTATTTACTACCGTCGTTCTAAGCAAACAAGATGCAAAACATGATAAACATCACATGCAATCAAATAATAATAGTGACATGATATGGCCAATATCACATAGCTCCTTTGATCTCCATCTTGGGGCTCCATGATCATCCTGTCACCATCATACTCATCGACATGTAAGTTGTGATTCCTATTACAATAGCATGAACATCTCATACATCACATATAGATCATTCATCATTCATCACAACTTTGGCCATATCACATCACATAGCATACCCTGCAAAAACAAGTTAGACGTTCTCTAATTGTTGTTTGCATGTTTTACGTGGCTGCTATGGGTTTCTAGCAAGAACGTTTCTTACCTACGCAAAGACCACAACGTGATATGCCAATTGCTATTTACCCTTCATAAGGACCCTTTTCATCGAATCCGATCCGACTAAAGTAGGAGAGACATACACCCGCTAGCCACCTTATGCAACTAGTGCATGTCAGTCGGTGGAACCTGTCTCACGTAAGAGTACGTGTAAGGTCGGTCCGGGCCGCTTCATCCCACGATGCCGCCGAATCAAGATAAGACTAGTAACGGCAAGCATATTGAACAAAATCAACGCCCACAACTACTTTGTGTTCTACTCGTGCAAGAGAACTACGCATAAACCTAGCTCATGATGCCACTGTTGGGGAACGTTGCAGAAAACAAAATTTTTCCTACGGTTTCACCAAGATCCATCTAGGAGTTCATCTAGCAACGAGTGATTAGATGCATCTACGTACCTTGTAGATCGCGAGCGGAAGCGTTCAAAGAACGGGGATGATGTAGTCGAACACGACGTGATCCAAATCACCGAAGATCTTAGCACCGAACGGACGATGCCTCCGCATTCAACACATGTACGGAACGGATGACGTCTCCTCCTTTATTGATACAGCAAGGGGGGGAAGAGAGGTTGATGAAGATCCGGCAGCACGACGGCGTGGTGGTGGATGCAGGGCGTCACAGTAGCAGGGCTTCGCCTATACTACGCGAGAGAGACGTAACGGGGAGAGAGGAAGCACCAAAGGCCGAGGTATGAAGTCCTCCCTCTCCTCAACTATATATAGGAGGGCCAAGGGGGGGTGGTGCGCAGCCTAGGAGATCCAATCTCCTAGGTGCGGCGGCCAGGGGAGGTTTCCCTCCCCCCCAAGGCACTCAGGGGTGCCTTCCACTAGTGGGACTCCTCCCCCATGGAAACCCTAGGCGCATGGGCCTATAGGGGCTGGTGCCCTTGGCCCATATAGGCCAAGGCGCACCCCCTACAGCCCATGTGGCCCCCCGGGATAGGTGGCCCCACCCGGTGGGCCCCCGGGACCCCTCCGGTGGTCCCGGTACAATACCGATAACCCCGAAACTTGTCCCGATGGCCGAAACAGCACTTCCTATATATAATTCTTTACCTCCGGACCATTTCGGAACTCCTCGTGACGTCCGGGATCTCTTCCGGGACTCCGAACAACATTCGGGTTACTGCATACACATATCTTCATAACCCTAGCGTCACCGAACCTTAAGTGTGTAGACCCTACGGGTTCGGGAGACAAGCAGACATGACCGAGACGACTCTCCAGTCAATAACCAACAGCGGGATCTGGATACCCATGTTGGCTCCCACATGCTCCACGATGATCTCATCGGATGAACCACGATGTCGAGGATTAATCAACCCCGTATACAATTCCCTTTGTCAATCGGTATGTTACTTGCCCGAGACTCGATCGTCGGTATCCCAATACCTTGTTCAATCTCGTTACCGGCAAGTCACTTTACTCGTACCGTAATGCATGATCCCGTGATCCACCACTTGGTCACCTTGAGCTCATAATGATGATGCATTACCGAGTGGGCCCAGTGATACCTCTCCGTTATATGGAGTGACAAATCCCAGTCTCGATCCATGTCAACCCAACAGACACTTTCGGAGATACCTGTAGTGCACCTTTATAGTCACCCAGTTATGTTGTGACGTTTGATACACCCAAAGCACTCCTACGGTATCCGGGAGTTACACGATCTCATGGTCAAAGGAAAAGATACTTGACATTGGAAAAGCTCTAGCAAACGAACTACACGATCTTTGTGCTATGCTTAGGATTGGGTCTTGTCCATCACATCATTCTCCTAATGATGTGATCCCGTTATCAATGACATCCAATGTCCATAGCCAGGAAATCATGACTATCTGTTGATCAACGAGCTAGTCAACTAGAGGCTTACTAGGGACATATTATGGTCTATGTATTCACACGTGTCTTACGATTTCCGGATAATACAGTTATAGCATGAATAAAGACAATTATCATGAACAAAGAAATATAATAATAATGCTTTTATTATTGCCTCTAGGGCATATTTCCAACAGCAACCTAACACACATGTGGGTGGATTGAGGCACCTGGGGTTTCCAGGACTTGCCTGTTTTTCTTTTGGACCGCCACCCAGGCTCAAAGGGATCATGAGATTATTCATACTAGAAACTTCCGTGTGCAGCCACAAGCCATTATGGGCTCTGGCATAGTTGACTAAGATGTGCGAACTCTTATAGTGGTAGACTAGCAGATGTAGGGGTTGTAGGTGGTACGTTCTACCCGATCATAAGGTGCTAGCGCTTCTGAAAGACTATGTCTCGGTCATCCGTTTCTCAAACACCATGTAGTGCGAGAAATCCAACGGAGGCGATCAAGTCTTGTGGGGAAAAGTGCGCAAACCTCTGCAGAGTGTATAAACTAATCATGATTAGACGTGTCCCCGGTTATGGACATCTTGAGTATCTAGTTCTTGGATTATCCTGTTGATCTCATCATGTTACTTTAAATGAATATTGTTGGGTTTAATGATGTTACTTAATTGGGATTGAGAATGCTGTCAACCATTCTCAATGTTCAACAACCACCATGATAGTTAAATAAATTTATTCCTTTGTAGTAGGGAAAAATTGGCTTTACGCAAAAACCTTATAACCATAGAGCTTTTCCACCAGCCATATATGCATATAGTGATAGCCATTGTTCATCATTTTCTCTATGGTGTGAATTTGCCAGTACATTCAATGTACTGACCCGTTTCGGGCTGCAACGTCTCATGTTGCAGGTTTCTTACGTCGAGTAAGTGATACGCTAGGGTTATGATTTCTACACTCAACTTTGCCGTTGGTGTTGATGGGAAACCACAACCTTGTTGCTTCCGCTATTTTGGATTTGAGGTAATAGTATTTGCGTTACTTTTACATGTGATTTACCTCTGTTATAAATCCTCGAGTACTGTGTGTGTCAGCATACCGATCCAGGGATGACACTTAAGCACAGAGACTTGACCCATTCGGGTCGGGTCGCTACAGAAGACCATGTCAATGCTATTACGGAACATGTTTGTGGTACTCCGATTTTCAATAAGAGCATTGAAAGCGCAATGCTAAATTTTCTATATCCATTATCCAAACACCGATGTATGGGTAATGCCATGAAAATTCCTCTCCCATTACCTAAATGGTTTCCTACATTATATTCTTCCATGGATATCATATTCGGCTTGTCCTTGGGAAGGATATACCCCTAAAATATGTGTTTAAACACATTTTTCCTTTCCATTGTTCTGTTTAACCTGATGATCACATTTTCCTTTCCATTGGTTTGTTTGACCTTTCTGGTGTTCTATATGATCTAAGCAGTAATATTCTCCTGCTTATGTAAACTCCTCAGTGTACAATTCTATCAGCAAGACCCTGTTACTATTGTTGATGACATTCCGGTAACCACCGATGGACGAGAACTTTGCCTATAGGTCCGCCTCGTTTCAATGAGTAGGAAAATGGTTCTCTTCCTCCCTCGCCCTTTGTCGGTGTCAAAACCGGCGGATCTCGGGTAGGGGGTCCCGAACTGTGCGTCTAGGCCGGATGGTAACATGAGGCAGGGGACACAATGTTTTACCCAGGTTCGGGCCCTCTTGATGGAGGTAAAACCCTACGTCCTGCTTGATTGATATTGATGATATGGGTAGTACAAGAGTAGATCTACCACGAGATTAGAGAGGCTAAACCCTAGAAGCTAGCCTATGGTATGATTGTATGTTGTGATTGTTGTCCTACGGACTAAAACCCTTCGGTTTATATAGACACCGGAGAGGGTTAGGGTTACACAAGGTCGATTACAAAGGAGGAGATATCCATATCCGTATTGCCTAGCTTGCCTTCCACGCCAAGTAGAGTCCCATCCGGACACGAGATGAAGTCTTCAATCTTGTATCTTCATAGTCTAACAGTCCCGCCAATGGAGATAGTCCGGCTGTCCGGAGACCCCCTAATCCAGGACTCCTTCAGTAGCCCCTGAACCAGGCTTCAATGACGATGAGTCTGGCACGCAGTATTGTCTTCGGCATTGCAAGGCGGGTTCCTTCCCCGAATACATCACAGAAGAATTTGAATACGAGGATAGTGTCCGACCCTGCAAAATAAGTTCCACATACCGCCGTAGAAAGAATAATATTTTCGCAAATCCAATTTGCTGACTTGTTTTGGCAGCATGACGTTATGTCATGGCCCGGTGATTATTCGAACCGTTTTTCTTCAACCAGCTCCACACATAAAGCGGGGCGGTTTCTTGACACGTCTTGTCAAAGTAGAGATCGTGTTCCCCCAATTACGAGATTCTCATTAATGCGGTCATGGGTAACCCAACCGTGTCTAGGACTCCTAGATTATAGGCAAGTCCTGAACGGCTACGGAGAGGACGCTTGATATTCACCCTCCTTATAAAGGGACAAGGTTTTCGCTTTTTCCCTCTCGCGCTCAGTCGAACCCTTCCCCCGCCTTGAGTTCTAACACCCAAAGCCTAGGTTAGGTGCTCCGGATCTTCAATCATGTCCGGATCCAGCCTTCAAGGCCGATGGATGCCCTCCTCCGAAACGGAAGAGGACATCAAGAAGTTGAGGGAGGCCAGATACCTGACCGCCGAGGTTTTGCATCAGCTGCCTGCTCGAGGGCAGTTCATCCCTACTCCCGAACCCAACGAGATCGTCGTGTTCGTCTCCCACTTCCTCCGAGGCCTAGGCCTCACTCTGGATCCCTTCGTCAGGGGTTTGATGTTCTATTACAGGCTAGATTTCCACGATCTAGCTCCGGACTCCTTTCTCCACATCTCGACATTTATCGTTGTGTGTGAGGCCTTCCTCCGCATTACCCCTCACTTCGGCCTGTGGCTCAAGACCTTTGAAGTGAAGCTGTAGATGATCGAGGGGCAACATGCAGCGTGCGGAGGTGGATCAATAGGCAAGATGGAAGGAGCTCCATGGCCGAAAGGTTCCTTTCCAGAGGTGTCTGAATTATGGAAACGGGAGTGGTTTTACGTCACGGCTCCCAGAAGTGCCAAGTGGGCAGCTGCCCCCGCTTTCCGCTCGGGCCCCCCACCACAACTGATTTCATGGATTAGCAGAGGTCTGAGCTGGGGTCCAGCCAAGGACATGCCTATACTGCAAAGCCGCATTCGAGATCTCTTCGAGGGAGATTTTAATTTGGTTGTGGTAATACAAGTTATGCTGGTTCCTCAAGTCCAGCCTTGCAAACGCCGGCCCCTTCGCTTGTGGGAGTTAAACCCAGAGGGACCGCATGCCATTCAAAGTTTCCTCGGCCTGACGCACGAGGAGATGTACAAGTCATTCTTCGGACCTCAAGTAGAGTGTCCGGATATTACCGAGGACGTGGGACTGAGCAGTAACCACGCCGCTGAACAAGTAAGAAATCCTCTGGCCGAACACACTGTCCTTTATTCATCATGAAGTTATTTCTGAGAGTTTGCTCTTTGACCAGGACTGGCTAAAAAAGGCGAAGATGATTCGGTGTTTGGCCCCCCTCCCTGAGGGTTTGGAAAATCCGGTATTGGAAAAGATGCTCGAGGTTGCACCTTGCCCGGAGCCCTCGAAGGAAGATAAGGGGGGATAATACGGGCGGACAGGGGCCCCCATCGCTGCCAGTTCCAATCAAGGGAATGAGCATATCCATGAAGGAGGATAACCGGGGGAGGAAAAGGACTGCTTCCGAGGATCCGTAAGCCGAGGCCTCCAAACAGGAGAAGAAGTCTCCCACAGAGGGTCCTACCTCGGGGGGTGCTTTTGCCGCACAAAGTCCGCGGGGGGATCAGCCCTCCAACGAGTCATAAGTGGTCCAAAATACTTTAATAGTGAAGGTATGCTACCTTTTTTCTGAGAAAATAACCATCACATATATCTTGCAGTTCGGGCCTTAGCCCCTCTCAACTGAGCTCGTCTTCGGGGGATCTTCTTCCAGAGATGATGGAGAGCGAAACGCCTCCCCCGGACTCCTTGGCTCAAGAAGTGGGCGACCCCGAAGTGTCGTCACGGAGGGCCTCTCCGGATCCGGTGAGGCCAGAAGATAATCCCATAGACCCCCGAAGTCCCCAGCGTCTGGCTCCCGAAGAGAGCAAACAAAAGAGTCCGACACCATCTGGTATGCGGTCGAATGTTCTGAGGGAGCTTGTGGGGTGAGCGGCCATCTCAGAAGAACACCGCACGCTAATGGGTATAGTGATGGAGAGAATTTCGTCCGCCGAAAGCGGATTACATGAAGCCATTATGAGTCTACTGACAGGCTTTGAGGTACGTGAGATAATATGTGATAGTACTGCACATGTTAGTTGTGCCCTATGTAGATAGTAGCCCCTGAGACTCTGGTTGTTGTTGAGAACGGCGGCGAACAGAGGATCATAGTCCCAGGCAATAAGCAGACCGCCCTTATGTGCAGGTGGTGGAAGCTCCGGTGGCTAGCCGGACTAGTGAGTTTGCCAAATTAAAACGGCAACTGGATGCGGCAGACGCCGACATCGGGCTTGTTAACAAGAGGCTTGACGAGGCACAGGGTAAGTGTTATTATCTGGTGAACGCCACATAGTAAGAGCAGCATGATGCCAGTATCTTTAATGTGTTGTGACTATAGATGGAGCTGCCACCGTGGAAACCCTGCGGGCAGAACTTGCCCGAGCCAAGTAACAAGCGAGGATTAGTAATGCGGCTGCTTTGAAGGCCGCCGAAGAGTTGAAATCCGAGAAGGCCGCACATTCCGAGAGTCAAGAGAAGATGGCCAAGATGGCCGTAGAATTAAAAGACACTGCCGACCATTGCCGGCTCCTTGAAAAAGAAAACTGAGCGAAGGCAACGGACCTTGAGAAGGCCACGATGGCGGACAAAGACACCCGCTCTGCTATGAGAGTGAAGGAGGAGTTGCGGGAAGCCGGGGATATTGCGGCTGGGAAGCCCTTCATGCTACGGAGGAAGTTCGGAGATCCACGGTATGCCCCTCTGGATCGGCTGTGGAGTTCAATAGATGCGTATATGGACTTGGCGGCGAGCGCTGCCGATGCGGCCAAATACTTCCAAGGTCAAACAGATCGCGAAGTGGACAAGCTATTCTGGTCGCAATTCAACGTTCCAGAGCGTCCGCTTCCATTGACTGATCAGCTAGCCGAATGGGCCGAACTAAATAGGTTGTCCAGACTCGCCATGAGGTCTGTCGTGGATTAGCTATGGCCGGAAAAGCCAAAGCCGAACAACTATTTCAGTTTAGTGCAGTGGTTCCTTGGTGCGGTGCCACGCATTAATGCAATGAAGAGGTCGGCGTGCATAGAAGGCTCGCGGATGGCCCTTGCCCGTGTTAAGGCATACTAGGCGGAGATGGACGCTACCACCGTTGCGGCGCAGGGTTCGGCCATAGGCCAAGTGGCTGCCGAGCACTATTTCGAGGAAGTTCTCGAGGGTGCTCATTTGATAGAGGCCCAGTGCTCGAAGAATATTATGTTTGAGTGATATGTATTCTCATTGTAAACACAATGCTTTTATGAAATTTTATAAGGCTATGTTTATACTTTTGCCTGAAAGTAGTATGATGCCTCCTGTGTGGCTGTTTATGTATACATGTGTATAACCTGAAAGATTGCAGCCGTCGGCTTCGACCCCCACGCATATAATGCGGAGGTGCTCACGAAAAACGTGTGTTCACACTTAACCCAACGTCTTGGTCCTATTAAGGAGGTGATAGCATAGCGAACGAGGCAACCGGACTATAATGCTTTAACACTTTCACTTAGCCATGGCAGTTTGATAGTGGGGCTACTAGATAGCCCCTGGTGGCTCCACACTCTCCCTATCTCGGGGTGCGTACATGCCTGGCCAGAAAACGGCCCTTCGTTAAGGCAGAGGAATTCTAACATTCCGATAGGTCATCGAGTGGTTGACCAGTCTCACGCTATATCATGATAGTCAGTTTTCGGCTTTCTCTACTGAGGTGCTCGTACGGATGAACCAGGGCACAATCGCAGTAGTTCTCCTGGTGCTGCCTTAGCTGGTAAAGCGGAACGTAAGGCACCAAAACACAGGAGCCGGGCAAACCCAACATTTGACCAAAGACAATGATTCGGAGCTGATGCATATAAGGCCAAACTCGCGACGCCGAACACTCCCTAAGGTATTCGGTCTTTATGGTATAAACCGGGCCTAAATAGTGCCCTTTGTAAGAAGCCCCTTGTGTCCATGTACGTGCATTATTCTGACGTGGCCACATGCCAAGACGTGAGCATCCTTCTCAATTGTGCTGAGAATTCGGTGGATGTGTATCAACAAGAGACAGTAAAAATGGTTTATGCAGGGTCTTAATCTAAAAGGAATCCTTGCAACGGGTCCCTGCTGCACGTCTGCGCATGTGTCTCCGTTGTGCCGTATCCTAGACGGGTGTAGCACGATGGTCATCTGTAAAAGAGAGGAATTTCGGTGAAAAAGTTGTCGTGCAGGGAGATAGTTTTTAAAGAAACCATGTATAACTAGAAATGAGTATAAATTGCCACTTGTCTGCGCGTGTCGGGCCCCTTGTATTTGTAATAGGGGTGTGGCCATCAATCCGGTATAAATTACATATAGCAGTGCCGGACTCGTCTAACCGCGTCCGTGGTCTTGACGACCTACCAAATACATTAGTTGGCGAGGCAGTTTTTAGTGTGCGGTTGCCGAGGCAGTCGCATTCTCTTCGGCGCGCAAGGATCGCTTAATACTTCCGTTCACTATATTGATGCCGCGTGGATCGGGCATCTTGAGCATCAGGGAAGCGTAATGTGGTATTGCATTAAAACGAGCAAAAGCTTCACGTCCAAGTAGTGCTTGATATCCACTTTGGAACGGAGCGATGTGGAAGGTTAAATGTTCACTACGGAAGTTATCGGGGAAGCCGAATATAACCTTTAGTAGCAGGGAGCCTGTGCAATGAGCCACTGGGCCTGGCGTTACTCCTTTAAAGGTAGTATTGCTATGGCAAATTTTCATTGGGTCTATCCCCATTTCGCGGATTGTATCCTGGTATATCAGGTTTTGACTGCTGCCACCGTCCATCAGGACTCGTGTGAAGTGGTATCCGTCAATTATTGGGTCTAATACCAGGGCGGCCCATCCAGCACGCTAGATACTTGCTGAGTAATCACGATGGTCGAAAGTGATCGGTTGAGACGACCAGTGGCAGGACTCCGTGGTGATAGGCCCTTGGGCATATTTTCCTGGGAGTGCCGTTTTGTTTCTCCCCTTGATCACGTGTAACACGTTTACTATTTTGACTTCTGGTGGAAATTTCTTTTGTTCCCTAGTGTCTTGCTTGAGAGGCTCATCCTCGTCTTCGCTTGGTGTATCCTCCCCCTTGTGTACGGCGTTGAGCTTGCCGGACTGCTTGAAGACCCAACATCTCTATGGGTATGATTAGCGGGTTTACCAGGGGTGCTATGGATCTGACATATTTGGTCCAGAATTTTGTTTAGGCTGGACAGTTCGTCTCTGGCGCCTTTAGAGATCGGCTTTTGCTGACCTGGCCGAGAGCTTTTGAATCCGGCGTTTACTGACGTGCTCTTCGTGCTGTCTTCTTTATTCCAGCGTTTGTTATTGCTGTTGCGCCGTGATTTCCCGTTTCCATCTCTAACTTCGGATGTACTGGGGTTGCTGGTGCTGCATTTGGCTAGCCAGCTATCCTCACCCGTGCAAAAGCGGGTCATGAGGCTTGTTAATGCTGCCATTGTTCTTGGCTTTTCTTGGCTGAGGTGTCTGGCAAGCCATTCGTCACGGACGCTATTCTTAAAAGCTGCCAAGGCTTCGGCGTCCGGACAGTCGACAATTTGGTTCTTTTTAGTAAGAAACTTGTTCCAAAGCTTTCGGGCTGACTCTCTGGGCTGTTGAGTTATATGACTCAAATCATCCGCGTCCGGAGGTCGGACATAAGTCCCTTGAAAATTTGCCCGAAAGGCGTCTTCGAGCTCTTCCCAACTTCCAATGGAGCTTTCGGGGAGGCTCTTAAGCCAGTGCCGAGCTGGCCCTTTGAGTTTGAGGGGTAAATACTTAATGGCGTGGAGATCATCTCCCCGAGCCATGTGGATATGGAGGATATAGTCCTCAATCCAGACCCCAGGGTCTGTTGTTCCATCATATGCCTCTATGTTTACGGGTTTGAATCCCTCTGGAAATTCATGGTCCAGTACCTCATCGGTGAAACATAGGGGGTGTGCGGCACCCCTATATCTGGGTGTACTGCGTTGTTCAGATGTTTGTTGTGTTGCATCGTATGCTGGAGCATGCTTGCGTGGTCCATAGATGGATCTGGTTTCGCTGTCCTTTTGATGCGAGCCCTCGCGTAGACCGCGTATTGGCTTATGTGCAGCGTTGCTTGCCGCTTTATGTTGGCCGTGAGGTCGTCTATCCAGCCAGATGGCTGTTTTAATTTTTGCTTGTGGGGGGTCTGAGGCCTCCTCATCGAATTCAGGTAGCAACTTCCGCTTTGGATAGCTCTTGGTCGGGCGATTGCCGCCGTACTTCGCTGCTGTGTTGAGTACTTTACTCCATCTGATTTGGAGTGTGTCCTACGCAGCCTTGAGCCTTTGCTTCTGCTTTTTCAGACTCCTCGCGGTGGCAACATGCCTTTGACGGGCATTCTGCTGCTCTGGGTGCCTGTCCGGCGTTATGTCGTCCGGACTATTATCTTTGACAAAATTGGTTTGTTCGGTTTGATTCTCCGTATTGCCGTGGTCCGGCGGTGGTTTGCCCTACTCCAACGCTGGATCTGTATGATTGTTATTTCTGCCGAGGCAGGATTTGGGGCGGCGCTTGCGCCGTCACTTTGACTGCTTCTAGAGGGAACAAGCCTTTGTTGCGTCCTTCCGTTCCTCGCCGTCATCTTCTTTTGGTGTGTCCACCATGTATACGTCATATGATGAGGTGGACGTCCAGCGCCCTGTGGGCGGTGGTTCCTCTTCGCCTCCCGCATCGTCGTCCATACCGTCGATGTCTTCGGAGTCGAAGTCGAGCATGTCGGTTGAGTCATCGACAGTGGCTATTAAGTGGGTGGTGGGTGGGCGTCAAATTTCTTCGTCGTCCGCATACCAATCTTGCCGAACATAGTTCGGCCAGGATTCTCCTGACAAGGAGAGAGACCTTAATGAGTTCAGTACGTTGCCAAAGTGCGAGTGCTGAAAAATATCCGCGGAGGTAAACTCCATGATCGGCACCCAATCGGATTCGATAGGAACGGGCGCAGGCGGTTCGGAGTCCATGGCCGGAGAAGGATCCGGCAGTTTAACAACACGGCTCCCGTGCAAGGCAAGGTCGATGTTCGGCTCGATCGCCGCTGAGGGTAAGGCCTCCGTGGCGGAGTCCATCCACCCATCTGCAGAAGGCGCGACTGGCTCTGAATTGAGGGTCGGAGCGGCTGCTGGTGCGATCTCCTTAACACTGTCCAATGGGAGAGCTAAGTCATGCTCATCGTGACCGCGTGGCACACAAGGCAGAGGCCTGAATCCGTCGAAGATCAAATCTCCACGGATATCGGCAGTGTAGTTTAAGCTTCCAAATCCGACCTGATGGCCAGGGGCGTAGCTTTCAATCTGCTCCAGATGGCCAAGCGAATTAGCCCGCAGTGCAAAGCCACCGAATATGAAGATCTGTCCGGGGAGAAAAGTCTCTCCCTGGACCGCATTGCTATCGATGATAGTAGGAGCCATGAAGCCTAACGGCGACGTCACAGAGGAACTCTCAATGAAAGCACCAATGTCGGTGTCAAAACCGGCGGATCTCGGGTAGGGGATCTCAAACTGTGCGTCTAGGCCGGATGGTAACAGGAGGCAGGGGACACAATGTTTTACCCAGGTTCGGGCCCTCTTGATGGAGGTAAAACCCTACGTCCTGCTTGATTGATATTGATGATATGGGTAGTACAAGAGTAGATCTACCACGAGATCAGAGAGGCTAAACCCTAGAAGCTAGCCTATGGTATGATTGTATGTTGTGATTGTTGTCCTATGGACTAAAACCCTTTGGTTTATATAGACACCGGAGAGGGTTAGGGTTACACAAGGTCGGTTACAAAGGAGGAGATATCCATATCCGTATTGCCTAGCTTGCCTTTCACGCCAAGTAGAGTCCCATCCGGACACGAGACGAACTCTTCAATCTTGTATCTTCATAGTCTAACAGTCTGGCCAATGGAGATAGTCCGGCTGTCCAGAGACCCCCTAATCCAGGAATCCCTCACCCTTGGTACCGACGTTGTTGCTGACATAACTGACAGGCTATTCCCTGACAGGCCTGGCTTTCATGACCATGCAAGATGTGAGTGCCCTTCCTAATTTTATCCCACATGGTGAGCCCATAACCCACAATTCCACATGATCGAAACCTGACTCTCCTGTACATCCCTGTTTCCAAAGTTTATCCTTTGGACCTTACCTCGTATGTAATTCTGCGAGCTACCTTCAATCAGATATTATCTTTCGGTATCAGACGCACTACTTATTCTCATTGCTCTGGACCCCTTTCACACTTTGTTTCACGCATCGAACGATTGCCTGCCCGCTTGAAACTTCCCATGACACCTCCTTACTTTTCTCTCGGTAATTTCTTAAGTTTCAATTCGAGAGTTACTTTTGCCGCCTTCCCCTATGTTATCAACCAGATAGTCAACCTTATAGAGGTCTGTTCTCCCAGAATACCCACCCTTTATTCTTTTGTAAGTACGATGGAGTTCCCGAAAGAATGATGACGACTTCATCATGATGACCTAAAGCAGAGAAATGAAGGTCAACGAGAGGGATCAGCTTCTTCGACAAGACAACCAAGAACAAGAAGACTCGTTAGAATTTCGTAACCAGAACTTTCACCCTTACCACACCTCTTAAATCTCGGGACGAGATTTCTTGTAGTGGAGGAGATTTATAACACCCCGATAGTTAAGCTACAGCAAACCCTTGTTAATCATACCATGTCATCATAATTAAAATTTTGGTAAACCTCACTTGTCTCAAACTAAGATCAATTCAAATTCAAAATAACAAGTCAGATTATAATTTCATAAAGCAGTGAATTAAAAATGTTCAAAAGGTTGTAAATATTCACTAAAAAATTAACAAACAATAAACAACATTTTGGGAATGTTTATATGCCTCTATGATAATTAAAACAGGAACAAACAACATTTAAATTAACCTTCTGACTTGAAATTTCGTGTGCAACTCAATTATATGACCCAATATTTATGTGCCAAGTTTCATGTTCACCAAAATTCATTTTCTATCTAAACTAAAGGCAAAGTAGAGGAGAACTAAATAAACAGAATAAAATAAAAGGGAAATAGAAATGAAAGAAAGGAAAAGAAGACTCACTATGCACTGGGCCTAAGTGCATAGTGCAAAGGCCCAGTGCACAACACAGCCCAGCCCACCCAAGGGGCCACCCTCTACCTCTGTTCACCTGAGGCGCGATGGCCGCCGTTCGACCGCCCGCGGCCATGGATGGCCATGCGGCAGCCATCCTCCGCTCCCCCATCGCCTACTAGGTCGCCTCCGACCTAACTCCTAACCCTAGCGCCCCCAGTACCACACTCCCTCGCTCCCCCTCACCCTTCTCCTCCCTCACCGAGCGCATCCGCTGTCGCGCGCCCGTCGATCCCGCGCTCTCGGTCGACCCCTCGTCTTGCCCCGATGACGTAGCGCTCCGCCTTCGTCCTCCGCATCGTCCGGTCCAAGCCATTGGAGCCGGGAGCCACCGAGACGAGCCCGGCGACCTCTTCTCCCTGTACGGCCATCTTCGACTCCGGCGATGATTCCGGTGACGACACGCCTCCCCGAGCCCACTTGTGCACAACTGCAAGGCTAGTGAGTAGCCGCATCAAACCTCCATCTCCCTTCTCCTCCCCGTGTACCGTAGTTAGCTTCCATGCGTGCTCGAGCTCCGGCCACCGTCGCTAGACTCCGCCGCCGATGCTGCAGGCCGTTCCAACGGCCACCGCTGCCACCGTTCGACGCGGTGCGATGCCCGCGTTCGAATGCACCAGGTTCCGCGCCAAAAGAGCCCCCACAGCCCACTTCTCCTTGAGCCACCGAACGTCGCCGCCGCCCCTGCTCGTCGTCGGCGCCACTCCGGCCAGCCCTCGAACCCACCGATGAGCCAGCTGGAAGCACGCCGCCCCCTACACCTGTAGGTGCTCGCGGCGGTCCAAACGGTCCCCGGTGGCCATTTTCCGACCGTGGCCGAGCCGCACCGCCGTCCTGGAGGTCGCCGTCGGCTCGCCAACGCCGTCCGCCAACGTGGACGGCCTGGGGCCACCCCCTGGGCCGCTGACCCGTGGGCCCCAGGGGCCCGGCGGACCTGTTGACCCGGTCCACCATGCTGACTGGACCGGCCCTTGCAACTGACAGTTGGGGCCTATGCTCCCCTAATTAACAAAGTTAATTATGCTAATTTAATTAATCTAATTAGATACTGACATGTGGGCCCCTTCTAATTAATTAACTTAGTTAGTTTAGGTTAACCTGTGTTAGCCCTACTATCTATGACAGGTGGGACCCACTGGTCGGTTTGACCAGTCAGTGGGTCTGTTGACCTGCTGATGTCATGATGACACTATGCTGATGTCATAATTCCTTTTCTGTTATTTTCCATAGTTTCTGAAAATGATTTAATCTTTGAAAAATCATATAAAATAAACCATAGCTTGGATGGAAAAACTTTGTACATGAAAGTTGCTCAAAATGACGAGAAGAATCCGGATACACAACCCGTTCTTCCGCCACACATCCCTAGCATAGAGAAAACGCAACTTCCCCCTCCGATTCATTTGTCCAAAAATGCAAAACACCAAGAATACTTTCCTGGATGTTTCCCCCCTTCGCCGGTATCACCCATCACTGCGTTAGATCACCCTGGCACTGCGTATTGCCTTGTTATATTTTGTGATGCTTTGTTTGCTCCGTATTTACTGTTTCTTCCCCCCTCTTCTTCTCCGGTAGACCCCGAGAGCAGCGCTGATGCCACCGAGTACGACTACGTCACCGAAGACCCCTCCTTGCCAGGGCAACTAGGAAAGCCCCCCCTTTGATCACCAGATAACACCTATTCTTCTCTCTACTGCTTGCATTATAGTAGTGTAGCATGTTACTGCTTTCCGTTAATCCTATTCTGATGCCTAGCATGTCATTGTTGCTACAGCTGTTGATACCTTACCTGCAATCCTAAATGCTTAGTATAGGATGCTAGTTGATCATCAGTGGCCCTACATTCTTGTCTGGCTACCATGCTATACTATCGGGCCGTGATCACGTCGGGTGTTGATCACGGGTATAGACTATACCTACTACACGTGATATATGTTGTGACTAAAGTCTGGTCGGCTCATTGAGTACCCGCGGTTGATTCACGAATTGGGGGGCTAGAAGGACATACTTTCCTGACGGCCCTATGTGTGGATCTTTGTGGCGAAGCGACAGGGTAGGCGGAGACCACCTAGGTGAGAGGCGGGCTTGGCCCTGGTCGGCGTTCGCGGTTACTTGAAAATAACACGCTTAACGAGATATGGGTATTTGATCTGAGTCTGGCTACTGGCCTATACACACTAACCAACTACGCGGGAACAGTTATGGGCACTCGACGTCGTGGTATCAGCCGAAGCCTTCGTGACGTCAGTGACTGAGCGGCGCGCGCCGGGTTGGACTAGAACGCCTGCTCTTGTATAAGGGAGGCTAGTTCTGCTCACCGACCGCGTAGGCAACGTGCAGGTGTGCAATGGGCGATGGGCCCAGACCCCTGCGCCATAGGATTTAGACCGGCGTGCTGACCTCTCTATTGTGCCTAGGTAGGGCTGCGACGTGTTGATCTTCTGAGGCTGGGCATGACCAAGAAAAGTGTGTCCGGACAAAGGGCATCGAGCGTGTTGGGAAATGTGGTGCACCCCTGCAGGGAAGTTAATCTATTCGAATAGCTATGATCTTCGGTAACAGGACGACTTGGAGTTGTACCTTGACCTTATGATAACTAGAACCGGATACTTAATAAAACACACCCTTCCAAGTGCCAGATACAACCGGTGATCGCTCTCTCACAGGGCGACGAGGGGAGGATCACCGGGTAGGATTATGCTATGCGATGTTACTTGGTGAACTTACCATCTACTCTCTTCTTCTGCTGCAAGATGGAGGTTACCAGAAGCGTAGTCTTCGATAGGACTAGCTATCCCCTTCTTACCCCGGCATTCTGCAGTTCAGTCCACATATGATACCCCTTTTCTATTTGATATCAATGAATACGTATGTAGTGTAGCTCCTTGCTTGCGAGTACTTTGGATGAGTACTCACGGTTGCTTTGCTCCCCTTTTCCCCCTTTCCTATACCCGATTTTTGCGACCAGACGATGGAGCCCAGGAGCCATAAGCCACCGTCGACGACGACTCCTACTACACTGGCGGTGCCTACTACTACGTGCAGGCCGTAGACGACGACCAGGAGTATTTTAGGAGGATCTCAGGCAGGAGGCCTGCGCCTCTTTCGATTTGTATCCTAGTTTGTGCTAGCCTTCTTAAGGCAAACTTGTTTAACTTATGTCTGTACTCAGATATTGTTGCTTCTGCTGACTCGTCTATGATCGAGCTCTTGTATTCGAGCCCTCGAGGCCCCTAGCTTGTAATATGATGCTTGCGTGACTTATTTCATTTGTAGAGTTGTATTGTGATATCTTCCCGTGAGTCCCTGATCTTGATCGTACACATTTGCGTGTATGACTAGCGTACGATTGAATCGGGGGCATCACACCGCCGCCACGAGGCGGAACCTTGGCGGAACAAATCTAGGGCTCTGGCGGAGCTGTTATGCCGGGGAAACTTCCCTCCGGAAGGGGGAAATCATCGCCATCGTCATCACCAAAGATCCTCTCATCGGGAGGGGGTCAATCTCCATCAACATCTTCACCAGAACCATCTCCTCTCAAACCCTAGTTCATCTCTTGTATCCAATTCTTGTCTCTAAGTCTGGGATTGGTACATGTGGGTTGCTAGTAGTGTTGATTACTCCTTGTAGTTGATGCTAGTTGGTTTACTTGGTGGAAGATTATATGTTCAGATCCTATATGCACATTAATACCCCTCTGATTATGAACATGAATATGCTTAGTGAGTAGTTACGTTTGTTCCTGAGGACATGGGAGAAGTCTTGCTATTAGTAGTTATGTGAATTTGGTATTCGTTCGATATTTTGATGAGATGTATGTTGTCTCTCCTCTAGTGGTGTTATGTGAACGTCGAGTACATGACACTTCACCATTATTTGGGCCTAGAGGAAGTCATTGGGAAGTAACAAGTAGATGATGGGTTGCTCGAGTGACAGAAGCTTAAACCCTAGTTTATGCGTTGCTTCGTAAGGGGCTGATTTGGATCCATATGTTTCATGTTATGGTTAGGTTTACCTTAATACTTTTGTTGTAGTTGCGGATGCTGGCAATAGAGGTTAATCATAAGTGGGATGCTTGTACAAGTAAGTACAGTACCCAAGCACCGGTCCACCCACATATCAAATTATCAATGTACGGAACGCGAATCATATGAACGTGATGAAAACTAGCTTCACGATAATTCCCATGTGTCCTCGGGAGCGCTTTTCTCTATATACGAGTTTGTTCAGGATTGTCCTTTGCTACAAAAAGGATTGGGCCACCTTGCTGCACTTTATTTACTTTTGTTACTTGTTGCTTGTTACAAATTATCTTATCACAAAACTATCTATTACCTACAATTTCAGTGCTTGCAGAGAATACCTTGCTGAAAACCGCTTATCATTTCCTTCTGCTCTTCGTTGGGTTCGACACTCTTACTTATCGAAAGGACTACGATAGATCTCCTATACTTGTGGGTCATCAAGGGGGGTGAATAGGTACAATTACAAATTTTAATTATTACTTAGCAATTTTAGGCAATAATGCGGAATATGAAAGTGAGCCTAACAATTGCAAGTATGATGCTAAGGGATAAGCAAGATAAACAAGTAAGTGAGTAAGCAAGTACAATATGATAAGTAAGAGCTAAGAGACAAGTAACCACAAGTAGAGAGTTGGGGTTAGGGATAACCGCAACTCCGGGAGACGAGGATGTATGCCGATGTTCACTTCCTTGGAGGGAAGCTAGTCACCGTTAGAGAGGTGGATGTTACCACGAAGGTACACCAACGCCACGAAGGCTCACCCTATTCTCCGTTTGAGACAACACCACAAAGGCGTTTCTCAACCACTAGTGGTAGACGTTGGGGTGGTCTCCAAACCCTCACAAACTTTTCCGGGCGTAATCACAATGGTCGATTCCTCTCCGAAAGACTCCTACCGCCTAGGAGTCTCCAACCTCCAAGAGTAACAAGAACGATGGGAAATGCTCAAGAACTTGCTCAAATCACGAAATCCTTTGGTGAGAAGAAGGGGAAGGAGTGCATCTATCACTTGATTGGAGAACTTCCCTCAAATGTTCTCAAATCCCTTGGGGATCTAGGATTTGGTGTAGGGGATCAAGAGAGGGAGTGAGATGTGTTATTGGAGAGCTCAAAGTAAATGGTCAACCTTATCCCGTGGGAGGGAGGAGGCTACATATAGTGATAGTGTAAAACTGACCGTTGAGCCACTCTGTGCATTGAAGTCGTCGGACGTCCGGTGAGTACCGGATGTCCGGTGACACAGATTGGACCGGACGACTGGCCGGGCCGCCGGTCGTCCGGTCGCTAGGAATCCTACTGGGCCACAAAAGAAGCACGAGGTATAGCCACCGGATGTTCGGAAGGCGCCGGTCGTCCAGTGACCGGCCGTCCGGAGCGGATCGGAAATCTGTTAATAAGTATTCTGTTGGGGTAGTACCGGATTTCCGGAGAGAGACGGACGTCCGGTGATCGGTCGTCCGGAGTGGACCGGACATCCGCCAAAACCTTTCTGTGAGGATGCACTGGACATACGGAGAGAGCCAGATGCCCGGTCGGCTGTGAGGGGCCGGACGTCCGTAGATTTTCGGACGTCCGGTGAAAACAGAGAACACTAGCTCATGTGCACAAGGAACTTTGTGCACAAGTTAGTGATAACCCACAAGTATAGGGGATCATTTGTAGCCTTTTTCAATAAATAAGAGTGTCGAACCCAATGGAGCTAAAGGCAGAACAAATATTCCCTCAAGTTCTATCGACCACCGATACAACTCTACGCACACTTGACGTTTGCTTTACCAAAAACAAGTATGAAACTATTTTGTAGGTGTGATGCTAGAACTACTTTGCAAGAATAAAACTAGAAGTACTTTGCAAGATAATAAAAGTTAGGTGTTTAGTAAAAGGGTTTGTGTCAACAAGAAAGTTATTTGTCCCTAGGCAATCGATAACAAGTACCGGTAATCATTCTTGTAATTTTATATGAGGGAGAGGCATGAGCTAACATACTTTCTCTACTTGGATCATATGCACTTATGATTGGAACTCTACCAAGCATCCGCAACTACTAAAGATCATTATGGTCGTGAAACCCAACCATAGCATTAAGTATCAAGTCCTCTTTACTCCCATACGCCATAACCCACCTACTCGGGTTTAAGTTTCTGTCACTCTTGCAACCCATCGTGAGCAAATCATGAACATATTGCAACACCCTACAACGGGGGCCCTCACATTTGCACGAGAATGGAGGGCACGGTAGGACAACACCATAAATAAAATATACAACCATACCAACCAAGATCGCGATTAACCCACATGACAAAACGGATCTACTCAAACATCATAGGATAACCATAGATCATTGGGAAATAATATATGGAGTTGAGCACCATGTTTAAGTAGAGATTACAGCGGGGAGAAGAGGTGTTGCACCGCTGCATAGAGGGGGAGAAAGTTGGTGTTTACGGTAGCAAGATTGTTGATGTAGATCGTCGTCCCGATCGTTGCCCCGGTGGCACTCCGGCGCCACCGGAATCGAGGGGGGGAGAGAGCCCCCCTCCTTCTTCTTCTTCCTTGGCCTCCCCCTAGATGGGAGGAGAGTTCCCACTCTCGTACTTGGTCTCCATGGTGGCGGGGGGGGGGGGGGGGGGGGGGGGGGGGGGGGGGCAGGAGCCCCTCTGAGATTGGATCTCCCTCTCTGTTCTCTTCTGTTTCACGTTCCCCATTTCTGGCCGAAAATTGTTTCTTATATTCTGGGAGATCCGTAACTCCGATTACGCTGAGATTTTAACATGATTTTTTTCGGATATAAGATTCCTTGCGCCTAAAGTAGAGGTCCAACCGACGTACGAGGTGAGCACAACCCACCACGGCACGCTTGGCTCCTCTAGCGCGCCCTGATGACCCACAAGTATAGGGGATCTATCGTAGTCCTTTCAATAAGTAAGAGTGTCGAACCCAACAAGGAGCAGAAGGAAATGATAAGCGGTTTCCAGCAAGGTATTCTCTACAAGTACTGAAATTAGTGGTAACAGATAGTTTTGTGATAAGATAATTTGTAACGAGCAACAAGTAACAAATGTAAATAAAGTGCAGCAAGGTGGCCCAATCCTTTTTGTAACAAAGGACAAGCCTGGACAAACTCTTATATAGAGAAAAGCGCTCCCGAGGAAACATGGGAATATCATCAAGCTAGTTTTCATCACGTTCATAAGATTCGTGTTCAGTACTTTGATAATCTGATATGTGGGTGGACCGGTGCTTGGGTACTGTCCTTACTTGGACAAGCATCCCACTTATGATTAACCTCTATTGCAAGCATCCGCAACTACAACAAAAGTATTAAGGTAAACCTAACCATCGCATGAAACATATGGATCCAAGTCAGCCCCTTACGAAGCAACGCATAAACTAGGGTTTAAGCAAACAATGCCCATCATCTACTTATTACTCCCCAATGCCTTCCTCTAGTCCCAAACAATGGTGAAGTGTCATGTAGTCGACGTTCACATCACACCACTAGAGGGATGACAACATACATCTCATCAAAATATCGAACGAAGACCAAATTCACATGACTACTAATAGCAAGACTTCTCACATGTCCTTAGGAACAAACGTAACTACTCACAAAGCATAAACATGTTCATAATCAGAGGGGTATTAATATGCATATAGGATCTGAACATATGATCTTCCACCAAATAAACCAACTAGCATCAACTACAAGGAGTAATTAACACTACTAGCAACCCACAGGTACCAATCCCAGACTTGGAGACAAGAATTGGATACAAGAGATGAACTAGGGTTTTGAGAGGAGATGGTGCTGGTGAAGATGTTGATGGAGATTGCCCTCTCCTGATGAGAGGAGCGTTGGTGATGATGATGGTGATGATTTCCCCCTCCCGGAGGGAAGTTTCCCCGGCAGAACAGCTCCGCCAGAGCCCTAGATTGGTTCCGCCAAGGTTCCGCCTCGTGGCGGCGGAGTTTCGTCCGAGAAGATGGCTTCTTATTTTTTTGTCATCGAAAGACCTCATATAGCAGAAGATGGTCATCAGAGAGCCACCAGGGAGCCCACGAGGTAGGGGCGCGCCCAGGGGGGTAGGGCGCGCCCCCACCCTCGTGGGCAGGGTGTGGCCCCCCTGGTGAACTTCTTGCGCTCAATATTTATTATATATTCTGAAATTGACTTCCGTGAAGTTTCAGGACTTTTGGAGCTATGTAGAATAGGTCTATAATATTTGCTCCTTTTCCAGCCCAGAATCCCAGCTGCCGGCATTCTCCCTCTTTATGAAAACCTTGTAAAATAAGAGAGAATAGGCATAAGTATTGTGACAAAATGTGTAATAACAGCCCATAATGCAATAAATATCGATATAAAAGCATGATGCAAAATGGACATATCAACTCCCCCAAGCTTAGACCTCGCTTGTCCTCAAGTGAAAGCCGAAATCGAAAAATATGTCGACATGTTTAGAGATAGAGTTGTCGATAAAAATAAAATATGTACATGAGGGCATCATGATCATTCTTAGAACATCAACTTATATAATTCTTGTCATATAATTACTTATGCTAGAGTAATAATTCAATCACAATTTCAAGTATGAATGATAAACTTCATTGACAACTAACAAACTATAATCTCAGTCATTGGAGCAATTGCAATTTATCATAACATAGGAAAGAGTCAACATAAGAGCTTTTTAGCAAGTCCACATACTCAACTATCACATAGTCTTTCACAATTGCTGACACTCACGCAATACTTATGGGTATGGAGTTTTAATCGGACACAGAGAAAGATAGGGGCTTATAGTTTTCCCTCCCAACATTTTACCTCAAGGGTAATGTCAACAATAATAGTTCATGAAAACTCACATCCAATTAGCCATATATACCAGGATCTTTCCAACATACTGTGCTTGCCAAAGGATAAAATGTAAAAACGAAGGGTGAAGATCACCATGACTCTTATGCAAGGTAGGAAATAAAAGTAAAAGATAGGCCCTTCGCAGAGGGAAGCAGAGGTTGTCATGCGCTTTTATGGTTGGATGCACAAAATCTTAGTGCAAAAGAACGTCACTTTATATTGCCACTTGTGGTATGGACCTTTATTATGCAGTTTGTCGCTTTTATTTCTTCCATATCACACGATCATATAAAGCATATTTCTCCCATACTAAGTCATACATATTTAGAGAGCAATTTTTATTGCTTTGCACCAATGACAACTTACTTGGAGGATGTTATCAATCCATAGGTAGGTATGGTGGACTCTCATGTTAAAGCTGGTTTAAGGGTATTTGGAAGCACAAGTAGTATCTCTACTTGGTGCGATGAATTTGGCTAGCATGAGAGGGAAAGGCAAGCTCAACCATGTTAGATGATCCATGACAATATAATTTATCTCAGATGTAAGAAAACATAACCCATTACGTTGTCTTCCTTGTCCAACGTCAACTTTTTAGCATGTCATATTTTAATGAGTGCTCACAATCATAAAAGATGTCCAGGATAGTATATGTATATGTGAAGATCTCTCTTTCTTTATTACTTCCTATTAATTGCAACGATGACCAAAACTATGCTTGCCAACTCTCAACAACTTTTATTCATCATACTTTTCTATGTGAGCTCATTACTCTCCATGAGATTGATATGATCTCTTTGTTTCTTTTTATTTCTTTCTCTTTTCTTTTATTCACTTAGGTTCATGGCAAAATAATCAAGCCCTTGAATCAACACTAATCTTTATTATATATATAGATCACAGACTCGATTACATAGAGGAATTATAAAGCAAAACTCACAACTAGATCATACTAAGAACATTTATTCTACTAGATCAAGATATTACCCAAAGGATCAAACTAAGAAAAACGATAAAGATAAAAGTGATGGTGATACGATACCGGGGCACTCCCCCAAGATTAGCAGTTGCCAAGGGGAGTGCCCATAACAGATACTCAATTCTTCTTTGTTGGTGGAGACGGTGGTGATTTTGTTGATGGCGTAGGCTTGTCATCCTTCTTCCAAGGCATAGGCTCACCATCATAGAAGGATGACCGAGTCTCCTGAAACCTCAAATCTGCAGCCAAACTCATCCTCTTGAATCTATATTCATACTCGCAGTTTCGATTTTGCAGGTCATCGATTTGGGCTTAGAGGTGCTCATTTTTCTCATGAAGCTTGAAGATGGCCTCCCCAATGTCTTTGACGTCCAGCTTGTGGTTGTTGGTGAACTCCGTGATCATAATGTGATTGGAATCGAGTCCACGCTCCACCATCTCCTGACACTTGAAAACTTATTGCTCCAATGCCTCGAGCCTTGCCTCCGTGCTTCTGGTCTTCCTTGGTCCCTCAGCATCGCGGATGTGCAACAAGCCCTCACGCATCTCAATGGTTTGAGGGTGTTGCAGCACTTCTGCAAGGTAGGGGTTGATGACCTTCTCGAAGAACTGGTCCTTGGGGGCGCTTGAAGACGACATGACGACCTGGATCTGTTAGAAAAACAGCTCGAAACAAAAACAGGAGATTTTTGCGTGATACGGGAGTCAAAACTTCTGGGAGTTCATATAATGAATTTTTACTGACCAAAATATGTAACGTGTAAGAAAACGGAGTCTGGAGAGCACACGAGGTGCCCACGGGGTAGGGGGCGCGCCCAGGGGGTAGGGCGCGCCCTCCACCCTCGTGGAGCCCTCGTGTCCTTCCTGGACTGCTTCTTATTTTTCTATTTTTCTAAATATTCCAAAACGGAGAAATATTGCCTTAAAACTGTTTTGGAGTCGGTTTACTTACCGTACCACATACCTATTCCTTTTTGGAGTCTGAAACGTTCCGGAAAGTGTCCCTTATGTATTCCTCCGGGGTTACGGTTTCAATAACATTGGTTTCAACATTTATGGGATTACCTGAGATATCATGTTTGATTCTTTGACCGTTCACCACCTTCGGATTTGTGCCTTCGAAGTTGTTTATTTTTATGGCACCGGAACGATAGACCTCCTCGATAACGTAAGGACCTTCCCTTTTAGAGAGATGTTTTCCTGCAAAAAATCTTAAACGAGAGTTGTATAGCAAGACATAATCACCTACATTAAACGCACGCTTTTGTATCCTTTTATCATGCCATCTTTTAACCTTTTCTTTAAACAACTTGGCATTTTCGTAGGCTTGGGTTCTCCATTCATCGAGTGAGCTAATATCAAATAACCTCTTCTCACCGGCAAGTTTAAAATCATAATTGAGCTCTTTAATAGCCCAATATGCCTTATGTTCTAGTTCGAGAGGTAAGTGACATGCTTTTCCATAAACCATTTTATACGGAGACATACCCATAGGATTTTTATATGTAGTTCTATAGGCCCATAATGCATCATCAAGTTTCTTGGACCAATTCTTTCTAGATCTATTAACAGTCTTTTGCAAAACTAATTTGAGTTCTCTGTTGCTCAATTCTACTTGACCACTAGACTAAGGGTGATAAGGAGATGCAATCCTATGATTAACATCATATTTAGCAAGCATTTTACGGAAAGCACCATGAATAAAGTGTGAACCACCATCAGTCATTAAATATCTAGGGACTCCAAATCTTGGAAAAATAACTTCTTTAAGCATTTTAATAGAGGTGTTATGATCAGCACTACTAGTTGGAATAGCTTCTACCCACTTAGTAACATAATCAATAGCAACTAAAATATGTGTATATCCATTAGAGGAAGGGAAAGGTCCCATATAATCAAAGCCCCAAACATCAAATGGTTCAACAACGAGTGAATAGTTCATAGGCATTTCTTGACGTCTACTAATATTACCAATTCTTTGACATTCATCACAAGATAAAACAAACTTACGGGCATCTTTGAAGAGAGTAGGCCAATAAAAACTAGATTGCAATACCTTATGTGCAGTTCTATCTCCAGCATGGTGTCCTCCATAAGCTTCGGAGTGACACTTGCATAGGATCTGTTCCTGTTCATATTCAGGTACACAACGTCTAATAACACCGTCTACCCCTTCTTTATGAAGATGTGGGTCATCCCAAAAGTAATGCCTCAAATCATAGAAGAACTTTTTATTTTGTTGGTATGTGAAACTAGGTGGTATGAATTTAGCAACAATATAATTAGCATAATTAGCATACCATGGAGCAGTATGAGAAGCATTTATGACATTTAATTGCTCATTAGGAAAGCTATCATCAATAGGTAGTGGGTCATCCAGCACATTTTCTAACCTAGACAAGTTGTCTGCAATGGGGTTCTCAGCTCCCTTTCTATCAACAATATGTAAATCAAATTCTTATAGCAGGAGAATCCATCTAATAAGTCTTGGTTTAGCATCTTTCTTTTCCATAAGATATTTAATAGCAGCATGATCAGTGTGAATAGTTACTTTAGAATCCACAATATAAGGTTTGAACTTATCACAAGCAAATACAACTGCTAAGAATTCTTTTTCAGTAGTACCATAATTTCTTTGAGCATTGTCTAGGGTTTTACTAGCATATTGAATAACATTTAATTTCTTATCAACTCTTTTCCCTAGAACAGCACCTACAGCATAATCACTAGCATCACACATAATTTCAAAAGGTAAATTCCAATCAGGTGGCTGAACAATAGGTGCAGAGATCAATGCTTTCTTAAGTATTTCAAATGCTTCTACACAATCATCATAAAAAACAAATGGTATATATTTTTGTAATAAATTAGTCAGAGGCCGAGAAATTTTGGAGAAGTCCTTAATGAACCTCCTATAAAACCCGGCATGACCAAGGAAACTCCTTATACCTTTGATGTCCTTGGGACATGGCATCTTTTCAATAGCATCAACCTTGGCTTTATCAACCTCAATACCTCTTTCAGAAACTTTATGCCCCAGGACAATACCTTCATTAACCATAAAGTGGCACTTTTCCCAATTCAAGACAAGATTAGTTTCTTCACATCTCTGCAAAACTCGATCAAGGTTGCTCAAGCAATCATCAAATGAAGATCCATAGACGGAGAAACCGTCCATGAAAACATCACAAATCTTTTCACAAAAGTTAGAGAATATAGCCATCATGCATCTTTGAAAGGTAGAAGGTGCATTACATAAACCAAAAGGCATACGTCTATAAGCAAAAGTACCAAAAGGTCAAGTAAAAGTAGTCTTTGATTGATCTTTGGCCGACACAGGTATTTGAGAGAAACCAGAATAACCATCTAGAAAGCAAAAATGTGTATGTTTAGATAATCTTTCTAGCATTTGATTGATAAAAGGTAAGGGGTAATGATCCTTTTTAGTGGCCTTATTTAATTTGCGGAAATCAATTACCATCCTATAACCTGTAATAATTCTTTGAGGAATCAATTCATCTTTATCATTAGGAACAACAGTAATACCTCCCTTCTTAGGGACACAATGGACAGGACTTACCCACTGACTATCAGCAACGGGATAAATTATACCTGCCTCAAGGAGCTTTAGTATTTCCTTTCTTACCACTTCTTTCATTTTAGGATTCAGCCGTCGTTGATGATCACGAACTAGTTTAGCATCTTCTTCCAAATTTATTTTATGTTGACATAGAGTGGGACTAATGCCCTTAAGATCATCAAGAGTATACCCAATAGCAGCACAGTGCTTCTTCAGAGTTTTCAATAATCTCTCTTCCTCATGCTCTGAAAGGTTAGCACTAATAATAACAGGATATATCTTTTTCACATCAAGATAAGCATATTTAAGAGTATCAGGCAACGGTTTAAGCTCAAACACGGGATCACCCTTGGGTGGAGGAGGATCCCCTAAGATTTCAACAGGTAAATTGTTTTTCAGAATAGGTTCCTGTTTAAAGAATACTTCATCTATTTCCCTTCTTTCATTCATAAACATATCATTTTCATGGTCTAGCAAATATTATTCTAAAGGATCACTAGGAGATACGACAATAGAAGCAAGACCAATAATTTCATCCTTACTAGGTAATTCTTCTTCACGGTGTTGTCTACTAAATTTAGAGAAATTAAATTCATGAGACATATCATCTAAACTGATAGTAACAACATCCTATTTGCAATCTATCTTAGCATTAACATTTTTAAGGAGGGTCTACCAAATATAATGGGACAAAAGCTATCTTGTGGGGAACCAAGAACAAGAAAATCAGCAGGATATTTAGTTTTCCCACACAAGACTTCAACATCTCTAACAATTCCCATTGGTGAAATAGTATCTCTATTGGCAAGTTTAATTGTGACATCAATATCTTGTAACTCAACAGGTGCAATATCATGCATAATTTCTCTATAAAGGCTAAGAGGTATTGCACTAGCACTGGCACCCATATCACATAAGCCATGATAACAATGATCTCCTATTTTAACAGAAATAATGGGCATGCCTACCACGGGTCTAGGTTTATCTTTAGCACAAGGTTTAGCAATTCTAGCAGTTTCATCACAGAAATAAATAACATGCCCATCAATATTATCAGACAAGAGATCTTTAACAATAGCAATATTAGGTTCAACTTTAACTTGCTCAGGAGGTGTATATGTTTTTATATTGCTTTTACGAACCACAGTTGAAGCTTTAGCATGATCCTTTCCTAATAGGGAAAGGTGGTTTCTCAACATAAGTAGGAACAACGGGATCGTTATTAGTGATAACCTTTTCTTCAACTTTAATAGGTGCAGCTACTTTTACTTCTATGCGAGGAAGATATTTAAACCACTTCTCCTTAGGGGGATCAACATAAGTAGCAAAAGATTCACAGAAAGAAGCTACTATCTTAGAGTCAAGTCCATATTTAGTGCTAAATTTACGAAAAACATCGGTATCCATAAAAGATTTAACACAATCAAACTTAGGTGTCATACTTGACTCCTTACCTTCGTCGAGGTCCCAATCTTCAGAGTTGCGTTTAATTCTTTCCAATAAATCCTATTTGAATTCAATAGTCTTCATCATAAAAGAGCCAGCATAAGAAGTATCGAGCATGGTGCGATTGTTATCAGAAAGCCGAGCATAAAAAATTTGAATAATCATTTCTCTTGAGAGCTCATGATTGGGGCATGAATATAACATTGATTTAAGCCTCCTCGAAGCTTGAGCGATGCTTTCTCTTTCGCGAGGCCAAAAATTATATATATAATTGTGATCACGATGAACAAGATGCATAGGATAAAACTTCTGATGAAATTCCAATTTCAATCGTTTGTAATTCCAAGACCCCATATCATCACATAGCCTATACCATGTCGATGCATCTCCCTTCAAAGATAAAGGGAAGACCTTCTTCTTAACAACATCTCTAGGTACACCTGTAAGCCTAAATAATCCACAAACTTCATCAACATATATTCAATGCTCATCGGGATGCTTTGTTCCATCTCCTACAAAAGGATTAGCTAGCAGTTTTTCTATCATACCCGAAGGAATTTCAAAGCAGACATTTTTATTTTCAGTAGGTTCAGTAGGTTGAGGAGCAACCCTTTGCTCTACTGGTCGGGGTGAAGATACCCCGAACAAGCCCCTCAGAGGATTACTTTCCATAGTAACAAGTGACAGTGAACTTCAGCACACTATATAAATTTTTCCTTACCAAATTCCACCTACCAAAGGCGCTTCACTCCACGGCAACGGCGCCAGAAAAGACTCTTGATGACCCACAAGTATAGGGGATCTATTGTAGTCCTTTCAATAAGTAAGAGTGTCGAACCCAACGAGGAGCAGAAGGAAATGATAAGCGGTTTCCAGCAAGGTATTCTCTGCAAGTACTGAAATAAGTGGTAACAGATAGTTTTGTGATAAGATAATTTGTAACGAGCAACAAGTAACAAATGTAAATAAAGTGCAGCAAGGTGGCCCAATCCTTTTTGTAACAAAGGACAAGCCTGAACAAACTCTTATATAGAGAAAAGCGCTCCCGAGGACATATGGGAATATCGTCAAGCTAGTTTTCATCACATTCATAAGATTCGCGTTCAGTACATTGATAATCTGATATGTGGGTGGACCGGTGCTTGGGTACTATCCTTACTTGGACAAGCAGCCCACTTACGATTAACGTCTATTGCAAGCATCCGCAACTACAACAAAAGTATTAAGGTAAACCTAACCATAGCATGAAACATATGGATCCAAATCAGCCCCTTACGAAGCAATGCATAAACTAGGGTTTAAGCTTCTATCACTCTAGCAACCCATCATCTACTTATTACTCCTGAATGCCTTCCTCTAGGCCCAAACAATGGTGAAGTGTCATGTAGTCGACGTTCACATGACACCACTAGAGGGATGACAACATACATCTCATCAAAATATCGAACGAAGGCCAAATTCACATGACTACTAATAGCAAGACTTCTCCCATGTCCTCAGGAACAAACGTAGCTACTCACAAAGCATAAACATGTTCATAATCAGAGGGGTATTAATATGCATATAGGATCTGAACATATGATCTTTCACCAAATAAACCAACTAGCATCAACTACAAGGAGTAATTAACACTACTAGCAACCCACAGGTACCAATCCCGGACTTGGAGACAAGAATTGGATACAAGAGATGAACTAGGGTTTTGAGGGGAGATGGTGCTAGTGAAGATGTTGATGGAGATTGCCCTCTCCCGATGAGAGGAGCGTTGGTGATGACGATTGTGATGATTTCCCCCTCCCGAAGGGAAGTTTCCCCAGCAGAACAGCTCCGCCAGAGCCCTAGATTGGTTCGGCCAAGGTTCTGCCTCGTGGCGGCGGAGTTTCGTCCGAGAAGATGGCTTCTTATTTTTTTTCTCATAGAAAGACCTCATATAGCAGAAGATGGTCATCGGAGGGCCACCACGGGGCCCACGAGGTAGGGGGCGCGCCCCCCACCCTTGTGGGCAGGGTGTGGCCCCCTTGGTGAACTTCTTGCGCTCAATATTTATTATATATTCTGAAATTGACTTCCGTGAAGTTTCAGGACTTTTGGAGCTGTGTAGAATAGGTCTCTAATATTTGCTCCTTTTCTAGCCCAGAATCCCAGCTACCGGCATTCTTCCTGTTTATGGAAACCTTGTAAAATAAAAGAGAATAGGCATGAGTGTTGTGACATAATGTGTAATAACAACCCATACGGCAATAAATATTGATATAAAAGCATGATGCAAAATGGATGTATCACGCCCTAGTGGGTTGTGCCCACCACGGGCCTCCGTTTGCGGTGATTCCAACTCCCAAAAATCACATATATTCCAAAATAATTCTCCATGAAATTTTATTGCATTTGGACTTCGTTTGATATGGATACTCCGTGATACAAAAAACATGCAGAAAACAGGAACTGGCACTGGGCACTGTATCAATAGGTTAGTCCAATAAATCATATAAAAAGTTGCCAAAAGTACATAAAAGTTGTATAATATTGGCATGAAACAATCAAAAATTATAGATACGACGGAGACGTGTCAACATCCCCAAGCTTAATTCCTGCTCGTCCTCGAGTAGGTAAATGATAAAAAAGATAATTTTTGATGTGGCATGCTACCTAACATAAACTTGATCATATGTCTAGTCATGGCATGAATATTGAGACATAAGTGATTCAAAGCAATAGTCTATAATTTGACATAAAGACATCAATACTCAGGCATCCCATAAACAATCATGTCTTTCAAAATATCAACGCTAAAGAAAGCTATCCCTACAAAATCATATAGTCTTGTTATGCTCTGTCTTCTTAACACAAAGTATTTATCATGCACAACCCCGATGACAAGCCGAGCAATTGGTTCATACTTTTTAACGCGCTTCAGCTTTTCAACTCTCATGCAATACATGAGCGCAAGCCATGGATATAGCACTATGGGTGGGATGGAGTATGATGATAGGGTAACTATAAAGAAGACAAAAAAGTAAGAAAGTATCACATCGATGCGGCTAACCAACAGGCTATGGAGATGCCCATTAATCGATATCAACGTGAGGAGTAGGGATTGCCATGCAACGAATGCACTAAGAGCTATAAGTGTATGAAAGCTCAGTATGAAAACTAAGTGGGTGTGCATCTAATCCTATAATGAAAAATTCCCACTAGTATATGAAAGTGACAACATAGGAGACTCTCCATATGAAAAACATGGTGCTACTTTGAAGCACAAGTGTGGTAAATGATACTAACAATGCCCCTTCTCTCTTTGTTATTTATTCTTATTCTTTTTCTTTTTCCTTTCTTTTTTTCTTTTTTTCTCTCATTGCCGGAGTCTCATCCCGACTTGTGGGGGAATCCTAGTCTCCATCATCCTTTCCTCACTGGGCACTGCTCTAAAAATGAATAATGATGATCATCACACTTCTATTTACTTATAACTCAAAAGAAAAGAAAATTACAACTCGATACCTATGACAAAGTATGACTCTATATGAATGCCTCTGGCAATGATCTAGCGTAACATGTATGAAAAATGATGAACGGTGGCTAAGCCACAACTACTATGTCAGCTATATGATCATGCAAAGCAATATGACAATGAATGCTCAAGTCACCAAACGGAAGCGGTGGAAGTTGCATGGTAATATATCTCGGAATGGCCATGGAAAATCCATAATAGGTAGGTATGGTGGCTGCTTTGAGGAAGATATAATAAGGCTTATGTGTGATAGAGTGTATCATCTCATGGGGTTTGGATGCACCTGCGAAGTTTGCACCACGTCTTGATGTGAGGAAGGGCAATCCACGGTACCATAGAGGCTAGCAAATTGTGGAAAGGTAAGAGTATGTATAATCCATGGACTCACATTAGTCATAAAGAACTCATATACTTATTGCAAAAGTTTATTAACCCTCGAAGCAAAGTACTACTACGCGTGCCCCTAGGGGGATTGATTGGTAGGAAAAGACCATTGCTCGTCCCCGACCGCCACTCATAAGGAAGACAATCAAAAATAAACCATGCTCCAACATCATAGCATAACGAGAGACCATACGTGCATGCTTCGGGAATCACAAACCTAAACAGCAATATTCTTACTAAACACAACCGTTTACTAGTACCCCCCACATATTCCATCTCTATATCGTAAAACTATTGCAAGGAATCAAACATATCATATTCAGTGATCCATAAACTTTATGTAGGATTTTATAACTAACCATGCAATTAATCAATTCCTTTTGACTCTCTAAATATATATAAATGAAGCATGAGAGTTCAATTCTTTCTACAAAACACCATGCTCTAATATATATAAGTGAAGCAAAAGAGCAATCTACAAACAACAGTTTTCTATGTAAAGAGAAACAGGCAATCTAAACTTCAAATGATATAAGTGAAGCACATGAAGCATTCTATAAAGCCATATGTCGCTGTCAAAACCGGCGGATCTCAGGTAGGGGGTCCCGAACTGTGTGTCTAAGGCGGATGGTAACAGGAGGCAGGGGACACAATGTTTTACCCAGGTTCAGGCCCTCTTGATGGAGGTAAAACCCTACGTCCTGCTTGATTAATATTGATGATATGGGTAGTACAAGAGTAGATCTACCACGAGATCAGAGAGGCTAAACCCTAGAAGCTAGCCTATGGTATGATTGTATGTTGTATATGATCTATCGACTAGCCTGGCCTTGGTTTATATAATGCACCAGAGGCCTAGGATAACAAGAGTCCTAGCCGAATACGCCGGTGGGGAGAAGTCCTTGTCTTGATCGCCAAGTCTTGTGGAATCTTCCTTGTATGCGGCAGCTGTCCGAACTGGCTCATGAGTACACGGCCATGGGGGGCCTCGGCCCAATCTAACAGATTGGGAGATGACGTGGTGAGTACCCCCTAGTCCAGGACACCGTCAGTAGCCCCCTGAACCGGGCTTCAAGTTAGGGACGCTCTTCGATTCTTCCGAACTGTTCTTCATCTTCGGTTGTCGGTCTTGAAAACTGGTTCAACAAATCTTCTCATCTTCGATCTTGAGGATCGCCGAAATGCATTTGACAAGTTTACACGTCGGGTATCCGAGGAGCCCCTATAAGTTTCCGGCCTTTATCAATGCCTTGTTATTTTTATGCCACACCTCGGGTTTGAAATCGTTCCCGGGCGGCAGCGTCCTCTTGCGTCCGAGCTCCAACGCCGGACTGCATTCGAGGTATCTTTTGCAGCCGAGCACTAACGCCGGACCGCTTCCGAGCTCTAACGCCGTAATGTATCCGAGCTCCAACGCCGGACTATGTATCCGAGCTCTAACACCGGACTGTATCCGAGCTCCAACACCGGACTGTATCCGAGCTCCAACGCCGGATTGTATCAGAGGTGTCGTAAATCACCTTGGTTCAAAGAAGTTTGAAGGAGTTTAGCCGAGCTTAATGCCGGAAATGCCCTCTATGGAGCCAGCCACTAGCACTCGAGCTTTATGCCGGACTGCTTCCGAGGTGGTGCACCACCCCGAATGTGGGCCGATTTTTGTCAATATTTTTGATTGGTGCAATTTATTCTCTGCCGAGATGTATAACCAGTAGCCCTCAAGGTGGGTATCAATCTAAAACCCGAGATGCACCTGAAGGATGACGTAAGACCGCTGATCCCAGTAGCCGCTGAGACTCAGGTTGATTTGCAAAATCGGCCTGAGGATCAAGTCCTAGCTCGGCAGAATACTTCGGGACATTAAAAGCGGCGTGCTCAGTCCTCGAGACTCAGGTTGGGTGCGGTCGACCAACCTGAGGATCAAAATCACCTCGGAAACTATATTACACATAAAATTTTCTGCATTGGACAGGCAATGCAGTAGCGCCAGAGACACTGGTCGGGTGGCAACACCAGATCAGGGGATCGATGTGCCCCTTTAATATTTGTAAATAATAAGCCCAAAGCCCAGTAGCCCCTGAGCCTTAATGTGGGCACGGGTGGCCGAATTAAGGATTGATATCCATAGTAAAATCACAAATTATGTGTAATGACTCTATGTATCCAAGTACTTTACGTCATTTAATGCTCGGATCCGCATTGTACAAAACTTTGTTGACCGACCATCGGCTTCCACCTCCTCGGCCAGTAGCCGAGGAGTGTTTGTCTTACTTTATAAAGCCTTTATGAGGGCAAAGATTTACGACAAACAAGGCAATCTGGCCATACGGTTTTATAAACAAAGGTACGGAGAGAGATATTGTATATTACTGTTTAACAGAAGAAATGTCTTCCAAAGAAAATAGTCCCGCTATCGGTTCCTTTCTTTGGGTTGTCATGCTAAGAATGATCATGAAACCTCAGCTCCAATGTAAGAGCAAAATATTGAGGATTTAGTTTGGGAGGCCAGTTAATAGCCCCCGGTAGTGTTCGGCGACAGTCGAGGTCAAGCCGTAAACACTTCGGCTATTGTTATGAATGGCCCGTCATTTAACACTGTCATCGGATCGCTGACCAGTTTACGCTTATTGTGACAGTCAGTTTTCGGCTTTCTCCACTGAGGTGCTTAACCATGTGAGCTGGAACCACAATCGTAATGGTTCTCCCTTTGCACACCTAGCCGAACAAAGCGGAACGTAGGAGGCAAGCACAGGAGCCAGGCAACCCAACTATTGAACAAAGACACAATTCGAAACCGATGCATATATAGCGATATCCGAGAATGTTTTTGCCGAATCTCTAAAGGTGTCCGGCGTTGCACTGCGAGACTTGTGCTGAAAACACACAAATAGTTTAAAAGTGCCATAAGCTTGGAAAACCAAAAAACGTCAGTAAAAACTTGACGTCGGAACAAGATCGAGTGTTCGGTGCCAATCTGAAAATTGGCCTTAGCAAAAGAAGTGCTTCTGTCATGCTTTAACATGATACATCCTGTCTCAAGACTTCAAGCAGGTCAGCCTACGGCTTCAACCTCCTATCCCGAGGGCGGAGTACTTCTCATTAGGCCAGTTTAGCAAACTAAACTCTAGCTGCTTTGAGAGAGAAATTAGGCTCCCCGGCTAGTGACCACACGCTCGTGTCGAAAAAAGGAGTGATAGATAGTAATAATAATAATAATAAAACTTTGCAACGACTAAGAAGAAGAGCACTTATCATAAAACGGCTCATATAAATTTAAGAGCCCCCAAGTGACTTGGGTAAAAGAATGATTGCATGTACCAAAGTACTTATATCATATCTATGTTCAACCGAACTTTAAACGCGTCTTAACCGACTATCGGATTCTCCCTCTTCGGTCAAGGACCGAAAAGTGTTATGTACTCCATCTGTCAAGAATATCGACGGTGTTTCCAATAACTAGGCAATCAGGCCATAAGGCTGTGACAGACAAAGCGCGCTCAGGGAACTTATGCTATATTACTGCGAAGTGTAAGAAGCATCTTCGAAGAAAATAGTACCCCCACCGATACCTTTCTTCGGTGCTCAGTGTTATTATGAGACTTGTGCAATAGATTTTTTGTACTCATGAGTTCCGTTGTGTGCTGACCATCATTGAAAACTATAAGAGCGCTAGCTTTCGGCTTCACCCAGTCTGAGGTCCGGCTCGGATGACCCGATTGTGACAATCGCAGAGGTGCTCCCTTTACTCCCTAGCCGAACAATCGGGAATGTAGGGGTAAACACAGGAGCGAGGCAACCCAGCTTGCAAATCGCTTAAGTCAATATGGTGCATATTGTGGCGTAATACACGAATAAGGAACAAAGCCGTACACGTATAATCATATGCAAGAGGAAAAGCTTCATAAAGGAAGCCCCCAAACAAACGGGGTATTTGAATATGTGTGTCACAAACAAAGTTTGGACAAGGAAATTTTTTACAAGCAACTTTTTTCCAAAAAAGTATAATGCTTGGTCGAACCGAACACAAGTTAAAAATTAAAACTGTGAGCATGAAAGCGACTTAGCTGGTTAATGTGTTTGGCATTGATGACGCGGTCCGAGCTTGATGCGGGAGAAGGTTCCATCCCCCAAGCCGGTCCCGAGGTGGCGCAGTGGAGAGCTCGACACGCCGAAGTGGTGACATAGCAGGGTCAATGCAGACCAGCAGAGTGACGCCGATGTCCCCGGATCATTTTCCTGTGCATAAAAAATAGTGCAAACCGGAGATAATAGTACTAATGATAATTAAAAAAATCGTTGCATATTAAATAATTTATGCAAAGTGAGTAATAAAAGAAATATGGCCTAGCGCCGAAGTTAATGTCGATGCAGGGCGTCGGCGTGATGCGGTAAAGGCGTGGCAACGCCTGAATTCACAGGTCGGTCCGAGCTCCGAACGCAGCGTTCATCAGACTATGTACGGAAACTGACCGAACCACCATGCGACTGTCGTTAATGCGGCCACCATTTGATAGACCTGTGTACATATGATGGACAAATCAGAGTAATAATTTCTTGGGAAAAACGAACCCAAACAAGCAAAAAATACTGGGATTAATAGCACCTGGTTTATTTGTTGTAGCAATCCGAAGGAAGGTGATTCCTAAAATTGGGACTCGATCCGCACACCCAATGCCTGATGGGCTATAAAATGACGGCATGGCAATGCTGGCAAAGGTTGGCTCGTCGAGGCAAAGCCCTTGGTCCAGCTAACGCGACGGAGCTGGTCGGCTAGTGACGCCGAAGTGTCCGGAGTAGGTTGATGAAGAGATGGCGAAGCCCCCGGTCCAGCTGAGATGTCGAAGCCTCGATGTCCGCCGATGAGTCGAAGTAGGTCGGCGTGATGGACACCAGCTTGAAGAAGCAATAGTGCGGCCCTGCCGATGCAGGTCGTGACGTGGTCGATGCCGGCTTGATGAAGCGACCGTGCGGCGATGCCGGTATGCCCGCTCCGTGTAATCCGTGGGGCGGCGATGTTGGTGATGATTTATCCTTCGCGATGCCAGACTCTTGTTCGGCTTGCCGAGATGATGATCCGAAGAAGTTGAGCTCGGCTCAACAAAGTGACAACGTGTCTAGCGTAGGTCGGCAGTCGTGGAGCAATATTGCCGGACTGGTTTGACACCAGCATGATGTTGAAGATCATGTTCAAAAGATCTTAAAATAGTGGGATGTGTTCGGGAACAAAACACAATACCCCATACAAAACTTCCTTCAAAAGGGATGTCCGATATCCCATTCATAAAAAAGACGAACTCGGGTCGGATTCGTTTTCGCGCAGAAAACAGATCCGAAAAGTGATGCACTAATCAGAAGTTTCCCGGAGTTTGGACGGTCGGATCGAGCTGAAATTTTGAGGGGTGGTAGATATAGGAATTCCGCAGCCGATCAACGGCTGGATCTTCCAAAGGACGTTCGAGCTAGAAGATGGGCACCACGCCCTAAACTCATCCAGATTCTCGTCCAGATTTGACAGGGCTCCGGTATATCGTGGATTGCTAGAGATTCCTTCATCGTAACTCGACGAAATTTTCCAGGGTTGTTGTAGACTCAATTCCGCACAATTCCACCAAAGAGATTGTTCAAAAAACACTTGAGGAGGCGGTGGCGGCGGACACAATTTTGCTGTCCAAGAAAAACAACACGGTCGCCCGAGAGCAATGTTGACGTTGAGCCCCTGGGCTCCCTGGATGATTCCTCCATGATGTTGATAGAGATCGGAGTTGATGTTTATAAAGGCCCTCATCCGAACATGACGATCGGAGGCAGGGCCCAGTCCTTGGTCAAACCAAGGTGACCAGTCGAGCTGGTGACGAAGATGCCGAAATCGCAGTTGATCTGCAGGCGAGCCATCAACCTTTTGCCGAACACACAACGGAACTCTCAATGAAAGTACCAATATCGGTGTCAAAACCGGCAGATCTCGGGTAGGGGTCCCGAACTGTGCGTCTAAGGCGGATGGTAACAGGAGGCAGGGGACACGATCTTTTACCCAGGTTTGGGCCCTCTTGATGGAGGTAAAACCCTACGTCCTGCTTGATTAATATTGATGATATGGGTAGTACAAGAGTAGATCTACCACGAGATCAGAGAGGCTAAACCCTAGAAGCTAGCCTATGGTATGATTGTATGTTGTATATGATCTATCGACTAGCCTGGCCTCGGTTTATATAATGCACCAGAGGCCTAGGATAACAAGAGTCTAGCCAAATACGCCGGTGGGGAGAAGTCCTTGTCTTGATCGCCAAGTCTTGTGGAATCTTCCTTGTATGCGGCAGCTGTCCGAACTGGCTCGTGAGTACACGGCCATGGGGGTCCTCGGCCCAATCTAACAGATCGGGAGATGACGTGGTGAGTACCCCTAGTCCAGAACACCGTCACCATACTCAAAAGATATAAGTGAAGTGTAATGAGCATTCTATAAATCAACCATGGAATATCTCATACCAGCATGGTGCATAAAATAAAAATGAAAACTAAATGCAAAAGACGCTCCAAGATTTGCACATGTCATGTGAACCAAACAAAACCTAAAACATACTGATACTTGTTGAAGAAAGATGGAATGCCTTCCGAGGCATCCCCAAGCTTAGACGCTTGAGTCTCCTTGAATATTTAATTGGGTTGTGATACGTCTCCATCGTATCTACTTTTCCAAACACTTTTGACCTTGTTTTGGACTCTAACTTGAATGATTTGAATGGAACTAACCCGGACTGACGCTGTTTTCAGCAGAATTGCCATGGTGTTATTTACGTGCAGAAATAAAAGTTCTCGGAATGACCTGAAACTTCACGGAGAATATTTTTGGAATATATAAAAAATACTGGTGAAAGAATCAACTTCAGGGGGACACACCCTGTCCACGAGGGTGGGGGCGCGCCCACCCCCCTGGGGCGCGCCCCCCTATCTCGTGGGCCCCCTGATGCTCCACCGACCTCAACTCCAACTCTATATATTCACGTTCGAAGAGAAACAAATCAGAGAGAAGGATTCATTGCGTCTTACAATACGGAGTCGCCGCCAAGCCCTAATCTCTCACGAGAGGGCTGATCTGGAGTCCGCTCCGGGCTCCGCCGTCACCATCGTCATCATCAACCTTCCTCCATCGCCAATTTCATGATGCTCCCCGTCGTGCGTGAGTAATTCCATCATATGCATGCTAGACAGTGATGGGTTGGATGAGATTTATCATGTAATCGAGTTAGTTTTGTTAGGGTTTGATCCCTAGCATCCATTATGTTCGGAGATTGATGTTGCTATGACTTTGCTATGCTTAATGCTTGTCACTAGGGCCGAAGTGCAATGATTTCAGATCTGAACCTATTATGTTTCCATGAATATATGTGAGTTCTTGATCCTATTTTGCAAGTCAATAGTCACCTACTATGTGTTATGATCTGTTAACCCCGAAGTGACAATAATCGGGACAATTACCAGTGATGACTATAGTTTGAGGAGTTCATGTATTCACTAAGTGCTAATGCTTTGTTCCGGTACTCTATTAAAAGGAGGCCTTAATATCCCTTAGTTTCCAATAGGACCCTGCTGCCACGGGAGGGTAGGACAAAAGATGTCATGCAAGTTCTTTTTCATAAGCAAGTATGACTATATTCGTAATACATGCCTAGATTACATTGATAAACTGAAGCTAGTTCTGTGTCACCCTATGTTATAACTGTTACATGAGGAATCGCATCCGACATAATTATCCATCACTGATCCATTGCCTACGAACTTTTCACATATTGATCTTTGCTTAGTTACTTTTCTGTTGCCATTGTTACAATTACTACAAAACCAATACTATTAATTTTGCCACCGTTACCGTTACTTCCATATTACTTTGCTACTAAATACTTTGCTGCAGATATTAAGTCTTTCAGGTGCGGTTGAATTGACAACTCAACTGTTAATACTTGAGAATATTCTTTGGCTCCCCTTGTGTCGAATCAATAAATTTGGGTTGAATACTCTACCCTCAAAAACTGTCGCAATCCCATATACTTGTAGGTTATCAACACTATTTTCTGGCGCCGTTGCCGGGGAGCATAGCTCTATTCTTTGAGTCGCTTGGGATTTATATCTGCTGATCACTATGAGAAACTTGAAAGATGAAAGAACCAAGATTTTTCCCTCAACTACGAGGGGAGGTAAGGAATTGCCATCTAGCTCTGCACTTGGTTCACCTTCTATTTTGAGTAAACTTGCAATACCTACTCCTGCTATTGATTCTGATATGTCGCATGTTATTGATGATGCCACTTCTGCTTTGCATGATGCTCATGATGAAACTACTTCTATGCTTGATAATACTGTGCCATTAGGTGAATTTCTTGATGAACAACTTGCTAGGGTTAGAGAGAATGAAATTATTGAAACTAATAATATTGATGAAAGTGATCATGAAGATTCTCCCCCTAGATATGAATTGCCTGTTGTGCCTGAGGGTTATGTTATGGATGAAGAAACTGCTAGAGACTTTTTAGCTTGCAATGATAGATATGATCTTAAGAAAGTGTTAGCTAAGCTAAAAGAAAAGTCTTTCAATGCTAGAATGAAATAAGACCCTGCTTTTGCTACTTCACCTATCTGTATTTCCGATAAGGATTATGATTTCTCTGTCGATCCTGAGTTAATTACTTTGGTTGAATCTGATCCTTTTTATGGCTATGAATCTGAAACTATTGTGGCACATCTTACTAAATTAAATGATATAGCCACCCTGTTCACTAATGATGAGAAAACTCGCTATTACTTTATCCTTAAGTTATTTCCATTCTCATTAAAGGGTGATGCTAAAACATGGTTTAATTCTCTTGATCCTGGTTGTGTGCGTAGTCCTCGGGATATGATTTATTACTTCTCTGCTAAATATTTCCCCGCTCATAAGAAACAATCTGCCCTAAGGGAAATATATAATTTTGTGCAAAATGGAGAAGAGAGTCTCCCACAAGCTTGGGGGAGGCTTCTCCGATTACTTAATGCTTTTCCAGATCATCCTCTCAAGAAAAATGAAATACTTGATATCTTTTATAATGGACTATCCGATGCTTCCAGAGACCACTTGGATAGTTGTGTTGGTTGTGTTTTCAGGGAAAGAAATGTTGATCAAGCTGAATTGCTATTGAATAATATGTTGAGTAATGAAAATGATTGGACACTTCCTGAAGCAGTTCCTAAGACAAATCCAAAGAAAAGGGGTATTCTATTTCTCAGTCTTGAAGATATGCAAGAGGCAAATAAATCTATGAAAGAAAAGCGTATTAAAGCTGAAGATGTTAAGAATTTACCACTGATGTCTACTACACAACCTTCTTCTTGTAGACGTTGTTGGGTCTCCAAGTGCAGAGGTTTGTAGGACAGTAGAAAATTTCCCTCAAGTGGATGACCTAAGGTTTATCAATCCGTGGGAGGCGTAGGATGAAGATAGTCTCTCTCAAACAACCCTGCAAGCAAATAACAAAGAGTCTCTTGTGTCCCCACCACACCCAATACAATGGTAAATTGTATAGGTGCACTAGTTCGGCGAAGAGATGGTGATACAAGTGCAATATGGATGGTAGATATAGGTTTTGTAATCTTAAAATATAAAAACAGCAAGGTAACTAATGATAAAAGTGAGCGAAAACGGTATTGCAATGCTAGGAAAAAAGGCCTAGGGTTCATACTTTCACTAGTGAAAGTTCTGTCAACAATAATAACATAATTGGATCATATAACTATCCCTCAACATGCAACAAAGAGTCACTCCAAAGTCACTAATAGCGGAGAACAAACGAAGAGATTATTGTAGGGTACGAAACCACCTCAAAGTTATCCTTTCTGATCAATCTATTCAAGAGTCCGTAGTAAAATAACATGAAGCTATTCTTTCCGTTAAATCTATCCTAGAGTTCGTACTACAATAACACCTTAAGACACAAATCAACCAAAACCTTAATGGCACCTAGATACTCCAATGTCACCTCAAGTATCCGTGGGTATGATTATACGATATGCAACACACAATCTCAGATTCATCTATTCAACCAACACAAAGAACTTCAAAGAGTGCCCCAAAGTTTCTATCGGAGAGTCAAGATGAAAACGTGTTCCAACCCCTATGCATAAGTTCACGAGGTCACGTAACTCGCAAGTTGATGACCAAAACATACATCAAGTGGATCACGTGAATATCCCATTGTCACCACAGATAAGCACATGCAAGACATACATCAAGTGTTCTCAAATCCTTAAAGACTCAATCCTATAAGATAACTTCAAAGGGAAAACTCAATTAATCACAAGAGAGTAGAGGGGGAGAAGCATCATAAGATGAAACTATAATAGCAAAGCTCACGATACATCAAGATCGTGCCGAATCAAGAACACAAGAGAGAGAGAGATCAAACACATAGCTATCGCTACATACCCTCATCCCCAAGGGTGAACTACTCCCTCCTCGCCATAGAGTGCGCCGGGATGATGAAGATGGTCACCGACCGAAGAGGGATTCCCCCCTCCGTCAAGGTGCCAGAACGGGTCTAGATTGGTTTTCAGTGGCTAGAGAGGCTTGCGGCGGCGGAACTCCCGATAAAGGTTATTTTCTAGAGGTTTGGGGTTATATAAGAGGTGTTGGAGTTGGGAACAAGTCAGGGGGGGTCCCCGAGGCGGCCGCAAGGTAGGGGGGCGCGCCCCCACCCTCGTGGTGGCCTCGGGACTCTTCTGGCCCATCTCTAGTACTTCGTGGGCTTCTTCTGGTCCAAAAATGATCTCCGTGAAATTTCAGGTCAATTGGACTCCGTTTGATTTTCCTTTTCTGCGATACTCAAAAACAAGGAAAAAACAAAAACTGGCACTGGGCTCTAGGTTAATAGGCTAGTCCGAAAAATCATATAAAATAGCATATAAATGCATATAAAACATCCAAGCTTGATAATATAATGGCATGGAACAATCAAAAATTAGAGATACGTTGGAGATGTATCAAGCATCCCCAAGCTTAATTTCTGCTCGTCCTCGAGTAGGTAAATGATAAAAATAGAATTTTTGATGTGGAATGCTACCTAACATATTTCTCAATGTAATTTTCTTTATTGTGGCATGAATGTTCAGATCCGAAAGATTCAAGACAAAAGTTTAATATTGACATAAAAATAATAATACTTCAAGCATACTAACAAACCAATCATGTCTTCTCGAAATAACATGGCCAACGAAAGTTATCCCTACAAAATCATATAGTCTGGCTATGCTCTATCTTCATCACACAAAATATTTAAATCATGCACAACCCCAATGACAAGCCAAGCAATTGTTTCGTACTTTTGATGTTCTCAAAAATTTTCAATCTTCACACAATACATGAGCGTGAGCCATGGACATAGCACTATACGTGGAATAGAATGGTGGTTGTGGAGAAGACAAACAAGGAGAAGACAGTTTCACATCAACTAGGCGTATCAACTGGCTATGGAGATGCCCATCAATAGATATCAATGTGAGTGACTAGGGATCGCCATGCAACAGATGCACTAGAGCTATAAGTGTATGAAAGCTCAAAAAGAAACTAAGTGGGTGTGCATCCAACTAGCTTGCTCACAAAGACCTAGGGCAATTTGAGGAAGCCCATCATTGGAATATACAAGCCAAGTTCTATAATGAAAGATTCCCACTAGTATATGAAAGTGACAACATAGGAGACTCTCTATCATGAAGATCATGGTGCTACTTTGAAGCACAAGTGTGGCAAAATGATAGTAGCATTGCCCCTTCTCCCTTTTTCTCCCATTTTTTGGTTTTTTGCCCTTCTCTCTTTTTTTGGCCTTTCTTTTTTTTCTCTTTTTTTCGTCCAGAGTCTCATCCCGACTTGTGGGGGAATCATAGTATCCATCATCCTTTCCTCACTGGGACAATTCTCTAATAATGATGATCATCACACTTTTATTTACTTACAACTCAAGAATTACAACTCGATACTTGACTCTATGTGAGTACCTCCGGCGGTGTACCAGGATGTGCAATGAATCAAGAGTGACATGTATGAAAATATTATGAATGGTGGCTTTGCCAACTACATGATCATGCAAAGCAATATGACAATGATGCAGCGTGTCATAATAAATGGAACGGTGGAAAGTTGCATGGAAATATATCTCGGAATGGCTATGGAAATGCCATAATAGGTAGGTATGGTGGGTGTATGGCACTGGCGGAAGTTGCGTGACACAAGAGAGGCTAGCAATGGTGGAAGTGTGAAAGTGCGTATAATCCATGGACTCAACATTAGTCATAATGAACTCACATACTTATTGCAAAAATCTATTAGTTATCGAAACGAAGTACTACGTGCATGCTCCTAGGGGATAGATTGGTAGGAAAAGACCATCGCTCGTCCCCGGCCGCCACTCATAAGGAAGGCAATCAATAAATAAATCATGCTCCGACTTCATCACATAACGGTTCACCATACGTGCATGCTACGAGAATCACAAACTTTAACACAAGTATTTCTAAAATTCACAACTACTCACTAGCATGACTCTAATATCACCATCTTCATATCTAAAAACAATCATCAAGTATCAAACTTCTCATAGTACTCAATGCACTTTATATGAAAGTTTTATTATATCCATCTTGGATGCCTATCATATTAGGACTAATCTCGTAACCAAAGAAAACTACCATGCTGTTCCAAAGACTCTCAAAATAATATAAGTGAAGCACAAGAGTTCATCTATTTCTTCAAAATAAAACCACCGCCGTACTCTAAAAGGATATAAGTGAAGCACTAGAGCAAATGACAAACTACTCCGAAAGATATAAGTGAAGATCAATGAGTAGTCGAATAATTATGCAACTATGTGAAGACTCTCTAACATTTAAGAAATTCAGATCTTGGTATTTTATTCAAACAGCAAGAAAATCAAAATAAAATAAAATGATACTCCAAGCAAAACACATATCATGCCGTGAATGAAAATACAGCTCCAAGTAAAGTTACCGATGAACGAAGACGAAAGAGGGGATGCCATCCGGGGCATCCCCAAGATTAGGCTCTTTGTTGTCCTTGAATATTACCTTGGGGTGCATTGGGAATCCCCAAGCTTAGGCTCTTGACACTCCTTATTCCATAGTCCATCGAATCTTTACGCAAAACATGAAAACTTCACAACACAAAACTTAACAGAAAACTCGTAAGCTCCGTTAGTATAAGAAAATAAATCACCACTTTTCGTACTGTTGTGAACTCATTCTAAATTAATATTGGTGTCATATCTACTGTATTCCAACTTTTCTATGGTTCATACCCTCCGATACTACTCATAGATTCATCAAAATAAGCAAACAACACAATGAAAACAGAATCTGTCAAAAACAGAACAGTCTGTAGAAATATGGAGGTTTTGAATACTTATGTCACTCCAAAAATTCTGAAATAAATTGTTGGACATGAGGAAATTGTCTATTAATCATATTCAAAAAGAATCAACCCAATCGCACTCACCAGTAAAAAATGTAAGCTAATCTCGTGAGTGCAAAAGTTTCTGTTTTTTAGAGCAAGATCGCAAAGACTTCACCCAAGTCTTCCCAAAGGTTATACTTGGCACAAACACTAATTAAAACATAAAAAGCATAATCATAACAGATTCTAGATGAATTATTTATTACTAAACAGTAACAAAAATCAAAGGACAAAAATTAACTTGGGTTGCCTCCCAACAAGCGCTATCGTTTAACGCCCCTAGCTAGGCATGATGATTTCAATGATGCTCAAATAAAGGATAAGAATTGAAACATAAAGAGAGCATCATGAAGAATATGACTAGAACATTTAAGTCTAACCCACTTCCTATGCATAGGGAATTTGTGAGAAAACAATTTATGGGAACAATAATCAACTAGCATAGGAAAGCAAAACAAGCATAACTTCAAGAGTTTCAACACATAGAGAGGAAACTTGATATTATTGCAATTCCTACAAGTATATATTCCTCCCTCATAATAAATTTCAATAGCATCATGAATGAATTCAAAAATAGAACTATCACATAAAGCATTCTTTTCATGATCTACATGCATAGAAATTTTATTACTCTCCACATAAGCGAATTTCTTCTCATGAATAGTAGTGGGAGAAAACTCAACAAAGTAACTATCATGTGAGGCATAATCCAATTGAAAATTAAAATCATGATGACAAGTTTCATGGTTATCATTATTCTTAATAGCATACAAGTCATCACAATAATCATCATAGATAGCAACTTTGTTCTGATAATCAATTGGAACCTCTTCCGAAATAGTGGAATCATTACTAAATAAATTCATGACCTCTCCAAATCCACTTTCATCATTATAATCATCATAAATAGGAGGCATGCTGTCATCAAAATAAATTTGCTCATCAAAACTTGGGGGACAAAAAATATCATATTCATCAAACATAGCATCCCCAAGCTTGTGGCTTTGCATATCATTAGCATCATGGATATCCAAAGAATTAATACTAACAACATTGCAATCATGCTCATCATCCGAAGATTTAGTGCCAAACATTTTAATACATTCTTCTTCTAACACTTTGGCACAATTATCGGAATCCTTATTTTCACAAAAGACATTAAAAAGATGAAGCATATGAGGCAACCTTAGTTCCATTTTTTAGTTTTCTTTTATAGAATAAACTAGTGATAAATCAAGAAAACAAAAATATTCGATTGCAAGATCTAAAGATATACCTTCAAGCGCTAACCTCCCCGGCAACGGTGCTAGAAAAGAGCTTGATGTCTACTACACAACCTTCTTCTTGTAGACGTTGTTGGGCCTCCAAGTGCAGAGATTTGTAGGACAGTAGCAAATTTCCCTCAAGTGGATGACCTAAGGTTTATCAATCCGTGGGAGGCGTAGGATGAAGATGGTCTCTCTCAAACAACCCTGCAACCAAATAACAAAGAGTCTCTTGTGTCCCCAACACACCTAATACAATTGTAAATTGTATAGGTGCACTAGTTCGGTGAAGAGATGGTGATACAAGTGCAATATGGATGGTAGATATAGGTTTTGTAATCTTAAAATATAAAAACATCAAGGTAACTGATGATAAAAGTGAGCGAAAACGGTATTGCAATGCTAGGAAACAAGGCCTAGGGTTCATATTTTCACTAGTGCAAGTTCTCTCAACAATCATCACATAATTGGATCATATAAATATCCCTCAACATGCAACAAAGAGTCACTAAAAAGTCACTAATATAGGAGAACAAACGAAGAGATTACTGTAGGGTACAAAACCATCTCAAAGTTATCCTTTCTGATCGATCTATTCAAGAGTTCGTAGTAAAATAACACGAAGCTATTCTTTCCGTCCAATCTATCCTAGAGTTCGTACTATAGTAACACCTTAAGACACAAATCAACCAAAACCGTAATGTCACCTAGATACTCCAATGTCACCTCAAGTATCCATGGGTATGATTATACGATATGCATCACACAATCTCAGATTCATCTATTCAGCCAACATAAAGAACTTCAAAGAGTGCCCCAAATTTTCTACCGGAAAGTCAAGACGAAAACGTGTGCCAACCCCTATGCATAAGTTCACGAGGTCACGGAACTCGCAAGTTGATCACCAAAACAAACATCAAGTGGATCACGTGAATATCCCATTGTCACCACAGATAAGCACATGCAATACATACATCAAGTGTTCTCAAATCCTTAAAGACTCAATCTGATAAGATAACTTCAAAGGGAAAACTCAATTCATCACAAGAGAGTAGAGAGGGAGAAACATCATAAGATCCAACTATAATAGCAAAGCTTACGATACATCAAGATCGTGCCGAATCAAGAACACGAGAGAGAGAGAGATCAAACACATAGCTACTGGAACATACCCTCAACCCCAAGGGTGAACTACTCCCTCCTCGTCATGGAGAGCGCCGGGATGATGAAGATGGCCACCGGAGAGGGATTCCCCCTCCGGCAGGGTGCCAGAATGGGTCTAGATTAGTTTTCGGTGGCTATAGAGGCTTGTGGAGACGGAACTCCCGATCTAGGTTATTTTCTGGAGGTTTGGGGTTATATAAGAGGTGTTGGAGACGGGAACAAGTCAGGGGGTCCCCGAGGCGGCCACGAGGTAGGGGGCATGCCCAGGGGGTAGGACGCGCCCCCATCCTCGTGGTGGCCTCGGGACTCTTCTGGCCCATCTCTGGTACTCCGTGGGCTTCTTCTGGTCCAAAAATGATCTCCGTGAAATTTCAGGTCAATTGGACTCCGTTTGATTTTCCTTTTCTGCGATACTCAAAAACAAGGAAAAACAGAAACTGGCACTAGGCTCTAGGTTAATAGGTTAGTCTCAAAAATCATATAAAATAGCATATAAATGCATATGAAACATCCAAGGTTGATAATATAATAGCATGGAACAATCAAAAAGTATAGATACGTTGGAGACGTATCAACCACCTATTGAAGAAATACATGGTGTTGATAACCCGACACAGGTAGTAAAGGTAAATTCTCTCTATAGATTTGATGGTGATATTCCTCGTAATAAGTGTGCTAGACAATGCTTGGATGAGTTTGATAATTTTATTGTTAAACAAGAAAACTTCAATGCTTATGTTGGTAGACAATTGAAACGTAATGCTTATATGATTGAACACTTGAGTGATTATATGTCTAGAGTTAAAGGTGAGCTTAAACTTATTAGTAAACATGCTTCTATGGTTACCACTCAAGTAGAACAAGTAATTAAAGCTCGGAATGATTTGCTCAACGAATTAGATAATAAGAAAATGAAAATGCTGTTAGAGTTGTGACCAGAGGGGGTAAAATGACTTAGGGACCTTTGTATCCTGAGGGCCACCCTAAGAGAATTGAGCAAGATTCTCAGAGAACTAATGTTGATGCACCTAGTTCTTCTAAGAAGAAGAAAAAGAAAAACAATAGGACTTTGCATGCTTTTAATGAACCTGTTGTTGACACACCTGAGAATCCCAATGATATTTCTATTTCTGATGCTGAAACACAATCTGGTAATGAACATGAACCTAGCGATAATATTAATGATGACGTTCATGTTGATGCTCAACCTAGCAATAACAATGATGTAGAGATTGAACCTGATGTTGATCTTGATAACCCACAATCAAAGAATCAACGCTATGATAAGAGAGACTTCATTGCTAGGAAGCACGATAAAGAAAGAGAACCATGGGTTCAGAAACCCATGCCTTTTCCTCCTAAACCATCCAAGAAAAAGGATGATGAGGATTTTGAGCGCTTTGCTGAAATGATTAGACCTATCTTTTTGCATATGTGTTTAACTGATATGCTTAAAATGAATCATTATGCTAAGTATATGAAAGATATTGTTACAAATAAAATAAAGATACCCGAAGCTGAAATTTCCACCATGCTTGCTAATTATACTTTTGAAGGTGGAATACCTGAGAAACTAGGAGATCCAGGAGTACTAACTATACCATGCTCCATTAAAAGAAACTATGTTAAAACTGTTTTATGTGATCTTGGAGCCGGTGTTAGTGTTATGCCTCTCTCTTTATATCATAGACTTGATTTGAATAAGTTGACACCTATTGAAATATATTTAGAAATGGCTGATAAATCAACTGCTATACCTGTCGGTATTTGTGAGGATGTGCCTGTTGTGGTTGCAAACGTTACTATTTTAATGGACTTTGTTATTCTTGATATTCCCGAGGACAATAGTATGTCTATTATTCTTGGTAGACCCTTTTTGAATACTGCAGGGGCTGTTATTGATTGCAACAAAGGCAATGTCACTTTTCATGTTAATGGTAATGAGCATACGGTACACTTTCTGAGGAAACAACCTCAAGTCCACAGTATTAATTATATTGGAAAAACTTCAATGATTATTATTGGAAGTTTTGAAGTCCCTCTTCCTACTATCAAGAAGAAATATGGTATTCTTATTGTTGGGGACATGCATATCCTCGTTGAGGTAACCTAGTGGTATTCGAAAATTCTCCGGTTTCATGCGATTCGGGAAGAGTTTGTTAGCAAGACTTGATCAACCTTGTTAGTGGATTCCTTTTGATGAGCATGAGATGGATGAAGTTAGAAAGCACAACTCTCTGTACCCTCTTTTTACTTTGTGTTATTTAAATTAAATAAAGCAAAAATAGTATTTTCTGTCTGTTTTCTGAATTATCTTTGCAATAAAAAATACCCCAAAAATAAAAGTTCTCCAAATGTCCTGAAAATTTTATATGATTTTTTCTAGAATATTTAAGGATTATTGGCGCTGAGAACACACCAGGGGGACCCACCACCTGGCCACGAGGGTCCAGGGCGCGCCCCCTGCCTCGTGGACCCCATGTGGGCCTCCTCCACTTATTCTTGCACCCACACACTTCGTCTTCCACCAGAAAAAATCCTCCACCAGCTCAAACCCGAGTTCTAGCTCATCTTGCTGCCATTTTCGATCTCCTAGCTCAAAGCTCCATTAACAAAACTACTTTGGGGGATTGTTCTTCGGTATGTGACTCCTCCAATGGTCCAATTAGTTTTTGGTCTAGTGCTTTATTTATTGCAAATTTTTGCTGCTTAGGTGACCCTATTCTTGAGCTTGCATGTAAAATTTATGTGGTCAAAAGTAGTTTTAATGCATGATATGGTCTCTAGGCACTTGTGGGAGTAGTTGCTATCAATCTTGTTGAGTTTGATTCACTTTTATTTTGAGTCACTAAAAATTTTAGAAATTTTTCAGAGAAAGAAAATGATGAAAAGATTGTTGAGGGGCTCTTCGAGCCGAAGCTCGAAGGATAAGCAAAGTGAAGAGAATAAGAAGCCCAAATATAATCTCCCTCGCACTGCGGAGGTTTGGCCGTGCGAATGGCCTTGTGATGAGTTCTTGAGAGCAGCCGGGATTTATGATGACTTTTATTATTTGGATGAGAATGCAGGACTCATCGACTTCCTCCGCGACCAGCGCGAACAGTATCTCCTCCTCACTAATATTTTCGTGCAAAAATTTTACTTTCATGCTAAGAAATCACCACCTTCAGTGGAATTTCATTTATATGATGAGGTTAAGGAGATGTCACTTTATGATTTTTGTCGGGTCTGTAAGATACCCTTTGAGGGAAGCATAGAGGAACCACATCGTAATGATGTGGAGGGGTTTATTGATACAATTGTTGTAGGGGAAACGAGGAAAGTTTCCGATGCAAGAATTACTAGCATATATTTTCCTGTTCTGTGTTACATTGAAATATTTGCTAGTAGATGCTTAATTGGTCGTGGGAATAGTAGAAACCTCAGTGCCCCAGATATTGTTATTTTGCGCCATGCTTTGTTTCATGATACAACTTTCAGTCTAGGCGCTATTGTTGCTAAACGGTTAAACCTGAACTGTACAAAGGGCCCTGTCCTTGGAGGCATCTTTGCTTCACGCCTTGCCGCACACTTTAGGGTACCTGTTAGGCATTAGGAGAAAGAGGAAAAGTTGTTGCCCCCTATTTTTCTAGATTATAAGAGTATGGTAGCACATGATTTTATTTTTAAGGATAAGAAGAAGGTGCTTAAGTATAGATTGATATTTGATAAAAACTACTATGAGATTATTACCTTACCTGCGCCCTCTTTGTTTAACATATTTTCAGGCATGTACCTCGTTTTGCCGGAGGCCATTCATGCCTACCGGAGCCAGACACCAGCTCTAGAGCCTGAGCCGGAGCCACCCCTTGATCCTAATCGACAGTCTGTTTATCAGTGGGATCCGGAGGAGATCGCCAACCAGTGGCACCCAGAGGACACTCCTCCATACACCGGAGAGGGCAGCTTTGAGCCATGGCCATTGATAAATATCCATCGTATCTATAGTTTTTGATTGTTCCTGCCAATATTCTACAACTTTCATATACTTTTGGCAACTTTTTATATTATTTTTGGGACTAACATATTGATCCAGTGCCCAGTGCCAGTTCATGTTTATTGCATGTTTTTGGTTTCATAGAATATCCATATCAAACGGAACCCAAACAGGATAAAAACGGACGGAGCTTATTTTTGGAATATTTGGAAAATTCCAGAAGAAAATCAATGCGAGACGGTGCCCGAGGTGGCCACGAGGCAGGGGGGCACGCCTGCCCCCCTTGGGCGCGCCCCTGACCCTCGTGGGCCACCGTAAGGCGGTTGATTCCCTTCTTAGGCCGCAAGAAAGCTAATTTTTGGAGAGAAAAAATCACGGCGAAGGTTTTGATCCAATCAGAGTTACGGATCTCCATATATATACGAAACGGTGAAAGGGAAGAATTTGATAACGTAGAAACAGAGGGAGACAGAGAGACAGATCCAATCTCGGAGGGGCTCTCACCCCTCCCGTGCCATGTAGGCCATGGACCAGAGGGGAAACCCTTCTCCCATCTAGGGAGGGGGTCAAGGAAGAAGAAGAAGGGGGGCTCTCTCTCCCCCTTGCTTCCGGTGGCGCCGGAGTGCCACTGGGGGCCATCATCATCAGCGCAATCTTCACCAACAACTTCACCGCCATCATCACCAACTCTTCCCCCTCTATGCAGCGGTGTAACCTCTCTCTTACCCGCTGTAATCTCTACTTAAACATGGTGCTCAACGCTATATATTATTTCCCAATGATGTATGGCTATCCTATGATGTTTGAGTAGATCCATTTTGTCCTATGGGTTATTTGATGATCGTGATTGGTTTGAGTTGCATGTTTTATTATTGGTGCTGTCCTATGGTGCTCTCCGTGTCGCGCAAGCGTGAGGGATCCCCGTTGTAGGGTGTTGCAATATGTTCATGATTCGCTTATAGTGGGTTGCGTGAGTGACTAAAACACAAACCCGAGTAAGGGGGTTGTTGCGTATGGGATAAAGAGGACTTGATGCTTTAATTCTATGGTTGGGTTTTACCTTAATGATCTTTAGTAGTTGCTGATGCTTGCTAGAGTTCCAATCATAAGTTCATATGATCCAAGTAGAGAAAGTATGTGAGCTTATGCCTCTCCCTCATATAAAATTGCAATAATGATTACCGGTCTAGTTATCAATTGCCTAGGGACAAATAACTTTCTCGTAACAACAAGCTCTTTACTAAATCTAACTTAGTTGTGTCCTTATCTAAACAGCCCCTACTTTTTATTTACATGCTCTTTATTATGTTGCAAACCTATCCAACAACACCTACAAAGTACTTCTAGTTTCATACTTGTTCTAGGTAAAGCGAACGTCAAGCATGCGTAGAGTTGTATCGGTGGTCGATAGAACTTGAGGGAATATTTGTTCTGCCTTTAGCTCCTCGTTGGGTTCGACACTCTTACTTATGGAAAACTGTTGTGATCCCCTATACTTGTGGGTTATCAAGACCTTTTTCTGGCGCTGTTGCCGGGGAGTCATAGCGTGGGGTGAATATTCTCGTGTGTGCTTGTTTGCTTTATCACTAAGTAATTTTTATTTGCTGTTCTTAGTTATTCTTTATGTTTAGTTATGGATATGGAACACGAAATACCAAAAAAAATCAGGTGTACTTTCTGCTCACGGAGATGGGGAACCTCCTAAAACCCTCGATGCTGGTTATGTGAAAGATATTATGTACTACTTTAATAATCCTGAGAAAACCCCATTCAATTATGTAATTGGAGTAACGTTAGATCAACGTGAATACTTTAGGGATTACCGCTTGACACAAAAAGGGAAACTATTATGGGATCAAATTCATATATTGAATTGGTATGCTAGGCAACTATGCTTGAGATATGATTATACTTGTTGCTCTAGGATGAAGACTCCACACCTTCCATTTTCATGCGAATTTAATGATAATAAAACCTTAGCTTCTTATGCTAATGGTATATATGATTACTATGATGTGGAAGAAATAAAAGAATTTGTTGCTTTTATGGGTGCTTATGAAATTGAATCTATGTTTAAAGAGTTTGAAGACTTTGATGATTCGATTTATAGACCTGAAAATGTAGCTATCCTTAAATATTGTTATGAGAATTATGAATACAATTACGATATTAATGCACTTATTGAGAAAGTCTCCGCTGTCCAAGAAGAGACTAATATTTTGCAGGAGTCTATGGAAGAAGAAATTGATGAAACTATGAGCTCATTGGATGAAAAAGATGAGGAAGAGAGCGAAGAACAAAAGGAGGAAGAGCGGATTGATCACCCATGCCCGGCTTCTAATGAGAGTAACTCTTCAACTCATACATTGTTTAATTTTCCTTCGTGCTTACCGAAGGATGATTGCTATGATGACTATTATGATCCCGTTGATTCTCTTGAAATATCCCTTTTTGATGATGCTTGCTATGCTTGTGTCCAAGATGCCAATATGAATTATGCCTATGGAGATGAACTTGATATAGTTCCTTATGTTAAACATGAAATTGTTTCTATTGCACCCACGCATGATAGTCCTATTATCTTTTTGAATTCTCCCAACTACACTATATCGGAGAAGTTTACCCTTATTAAGGATTATATTGATGGGTTGCCTTATACCATTGCACATGATGATTTTGATGAATATAATATGCATGTGCTTGCTGCTCCTACTTGCAATTATTATGATAGAGGAACTATATCTCCACCTCTCTATGTTTCCCACATGATAAAATTGCAAGAAACTGTCTATACTATGCATTGGACTTTACTATGTGTGCATGAATTATTCTTTTATGACATGCCGATGCATAGGAAGAGAGTTAGACTTCGTCATTACATGATATATGTTAGTTTGTGCTCACTACTAAATTACAAATCATTGCTAATTAAAATTGGCTTTGATATACCTTGGGATCCGGGTGGATTCACTACTTGAGCACTATATGCCTAGCTTAATGGCTTTAAAGAAAGCGCTGCCAGGGAGACAACCCGGAAGTTTTAGAGAGTCATTTATTTCTGTTGAGTTCTTTCATATAGTTTAAAAACAATAAAAATAAAGAGGGGAACCCAAAACTTTATCAAAAAGGAAAGTGAAAGTGAGAAAGACAAGCATTGTTGAAGTGGGAGAGCTCCTTGAACTTTGTTCATGCTCACGGCAACTTTGTGAATCTTGATTACAGAAACTTTTCAACAAAAATAATTATCCCCTTGTACAATTCCATTGTATCATAAAAATAATGTGCCAAGGTTTGCCTTTATGATGTTTACATTTGCTTGATGGTCTGTACGGTGCAGGACAGGAACTTTGGCTGTAGTGTGCGATTTGACATTTTTAGCTGGAACGTCAAATGCTTCTGATTATTTTTGAAATGTCTTTCTATAAAAATGTTTTATTTTTCCTAATTTAGAGAGAATTTTTCAAGTATCAGAAGTATGGTAAATGTTCAGATTATTACAGACTGTTCTGTTTTAGACAGATTCTGTTTTTGATGCATAGTTTGCTTGTTTTGATGAAACTATCAAATTTATATCAGTGGATTAAGCCATGAAAAAGTTAGATTACAGTAGACACAATGAAAAAACAAAATATGAATTGGTTTTCAACAGTACTTAGAGTAGTGATTTGCTTTATTATACTAACGGATCTTACCGATTTTTCTGTTGAAGTTTTGTGTGGATGAAGTGTTCGATGATCGAGAAGGTCTCGATGTGAGAAGAAGGAAGAGAGGAAAGAGCACAAGCTTGGGGATGCCCGAGGCACCCCAAGTAAATATTCAAGGAGACTCAAGCGTCTAAGCTTGGGGATGCCCCGGAAGGCATCCCCTCTTTCTTCAACAAGTATCGATATGTTTTTGGATTCGTTTCGTTCATGCGCTATGTGCAATCTTGGAGCGTCTTTTGCATTTAGTTTTCATTTTTCTTTTATGCACCATGCTGTTATGAGATAGTCCTTGGTTTATTTATAGAATGCTCTATGAATTTCACTTATATCTTTTGAGTATGGCTTTATAGAATGCTTCATGTGCTTCACTTATATCATTTGAAGTTTGGATTGCATGTTTCTCTTTACATAGAAAACCACCATTTGTAGAATGCTCTTTTTCTTCACTTATATTTGTTAGAGCATGGGCATATCTTTTGTAGAAAGAATTAAACTCTCTTGCTTCACTTATATCTATTTAGAGAGATGACATGAACTGGTCATTCACATGGTTAGTCATAAAATCCTACATAAAACTTGTAGATCACTGAATATAAAGATAGTGATATTAGAGTCATGCTAGTGGGTGATACGTCTCCAACGTATCTATAATTTTTGATTGCTCCATGCTATATTATCTATTGTTTTGGACATTATTGGGCTTTATTTTCCGCCTTTATATTATTTTTGGGACTAACCTATTAACCGGAGGCCCAGCCCAGAATTGTTGTTTTTTGCCTATTTTAGGGTTTCGAAGAAAAGGAATAGCAAACGGAGTCCAAACGGAATGAAACCTTTGGGAACGTGATTTTCTCACCGAATATAATCCAGGAGACTTGGACCCCACGTCAAGAAACAAAGGAGGGAGCAACGAGGTAGGGGGCGCCTACCCCCCCCCCCCCAGGCGCGCCCTCCACCCTCGTGGGCCCCCTGTTGCTCCACCGATGTACTCCTTCCTCCTATATATACCTACGTACCCCCAAATGATCAGATACGGAGCCAAAACCCTAATTCCACCGCCGTAACTTGCTGTATCCATGAGATCCCATCTTGGGGCCTGTTCCGGAGCTCCGCCGGAGGGGGTATCCATCACGGAGGGCTTCTACATCAACACCATAGCCTCTCCGATGAAGTGTGAGTAGTTTACCTCAGACATTCGGGTCCATAGTTATTAGCTAGATGGCTTCTTCTCTCTTTTTGGATCTCAATACAATGTTCTCCCCCTCTCTTGTGGAGAACTATTCGATGTAATCTTCTTGTTGCGGTGTGTTTGTTGAGATCGATGAATTGTGGGTTTATGATCAAGTCTATCTATGAACAATATTTGAATCTTCTCTGAATTCTTTGATGTATGATTGGTTATATTTGCAAGTCTCTTTGAATTATCAGTTTTGTTTGGCCTACTAGATTGATCTTTCTTGCAATGGGAGAAGTGCTTAGCTTTGGGTTTAATCTTGCGGTGTCCTTTCCCAGTGACAGTAGGGGCAGCAAGGCACGTATTGTATTGTTGCCATCGAGGATAACAAGATGGTTTTTTTTAGCATATTGCATGAATTTATCCCTGTACATCATGTCATCTTGCTTAAGGCGTTACACTGTTTTCATTAACTTAATACTCTAGATGCATGCTGGATAGCGGTCGATGAGTGGAGTAATAGTAGTAGATGCAGGCAGGAGTCGATCTACTTGTCTCGGACGTGATGCCTATATACATGATCATACCTAGATATTCTCATAACTATGCTCAATTCTGTCAATTGCTCAACAGTAATTCGTTCACCCACCGTAGAATACTTATGCTCTTGAGAGAAGCCACTAATGAAACCTATGGCCCCCGGGTCTATCTTCATCATATTAATCTTCCAATACTTAGTTATTTACTTTGCTTTTTACTTTTCCTTTATTTTACTTTGCATCTTTATCATAAAAATACCAAAAATATTATCTTATCATATCTATTAGATCTCACTCTCGTAAGTGACCGTGAAGGGATTGACAACCCCTTATCGCGTTGGTTGCGAGGAGTTATTTGCCTTGTGCAGGTACTAGGGGACGCGCGCGCAACCTCCTACTGGATTGATACCTTGGTTCTCAAAAACCGAGGGAAATACTTATGCTATTTTGCTGCATCATCCTTTCCTCTTCGGGGAAATCCAACGCAGTGCTCAAGAGGTAGCAAGAAGAATTTCTGGCGCCGTTGCCGGGGAGGTTCGTGCAAGTCAAGATTTGACTTCCAACGACGAGCCACTTCTGGCGTCTACGCAAAAGTCAACATACCAAGTACCCATCACAATCCTTATCTCCCGCATTACATTATTTGCCATTTTCCTCTCCCCCACTTCACCCTTGCCATTTTATTCGCCCTCTCTCTCTCTCTATCCTCCCTTTCTTTTTCCGTTTGCCTCTTTTCCATTTACTTGTCATTATGGCAAGTCCTCTATCTTCTTCGTTGTCTCCCGAGAATGAAGTTCTAAATTTTAAACAAAGGGATGGAGAAACTCTAAAAGACACTTGGTATAGAATTTGCAATGCTCAAAATAGATCTACCAGGAAGCAATCTACTTTCGTTCTTCTTCGCAATTTTTATGTAGGCGTTGCTCCTTGGTACAGATATGTCCTTGATACCATTACCGGAGGGAATTTCTTGGGTAGCCACACTTTTGATTCTTATAATGCTATGATAGTTTATTTGGCTCACCACCTCTTTTGGTTAACGGAACTGTATTAACTTTGGAGCATGTAATGCAAAGGCTCGAAATTATTGAAAATAAGGTTGCTATCGTAGAGTCAATTGAAAATTTGGATAAAAAGATCCACAACCGAATCTCTCAATATGGATCTAAAGTAGGAGTTACTTTGAAAAATATTAAAGAGAAGGAACCCATAGTTAATGAGAAAATAAATCATGATTCCACTAGAATCGATAAACTTGAGGGTATCATCACCAACTTGGGAACCGCTTTTTCTTATGTAAAGAATACTCCAAGTCCTCCTACTAAAATTGCCAAGCTTATGTATGTTCCTAAAAATAAGGGTGAATCCTCTAGTAAGGAATCTGCAGATCTAAAATCTATAAGTATTCATCCCAATCTTTTTGCTATCATTAAGGAACCATTTGTTACAAATGAATTTTTTGATCTTGTGCCTAAAAGTTTGATAATAACTAAAAAGAAAGAAATTCCTAATGATGGTAGATGCCTCATTGAAGAATTACCAACCAAAGATGGCAATACCTAGATCTATCCTTGTTTTTTATGCCTAGCTAGGGGCGTTAAACGATAGCGCTTGTTGGGAGGCAACCCAATTTTATTTTTATTCCTTGCTTTTTTCTCCTGTTTAGTAATAAAAAATTTATCTAGCCTCTGTTTTGGTTGTATTTTTTGTGTTTAATTAGTGTTTGTGCCAAGTAGAACCGTTGGGAGGACTTGGGGAAAGTCTTGATATCTTGCTGTAAAAAACAGAAACTTTAGCGCTCACGAGAACTGCTGCCATTTTTATTTGGAAAGTGCTATTTAGTTAATTATTTTTGCAGATGATTAATAGATAAATTCCTCACGTCCATAAATGTATTTTAGAATTTTTGGCGTTCCATATCTTGCGCTTACTACAGATTACAACAGACTGTTCTGTTTTTGAAAGATTCTGTTTTTCATGTGTTGTTTGCTTATTTTGACGAATTTATGGCTAGTAAAATAATTTATAAACCATAGAGAAGTTGGAATACAGTAGGTTTAACACCAATATAAATAAATAAATATTTCATTAAAGTACCTTGAAGTGGTCTTTTGTTTTCTTTCGCTAACGGAGCTCACGAGATTTTCTACTTTAAGTTTTGTGTTGTGAAGTTTTCAAGTTTTGGGTAAAGATTTGATGGATTATGGAACAAGGAGTTGGAAAAGCCTAAGCTTGGGGATTCACATGGCACCCCCAAGATAATCTAAGGACACCTAAAAGCCAAAACTTGGGGATGCCCCGGAAGGCATCCCCTCTTTCATCTACCTCTATGAGTAACTTTACTTGGAGCTATATTTTTATTCACCACATGATATGTGTTTTGCTTGGAGCGTCTTGTATTATTTTAGCCTTTATTTGTTAGTTTACCACAATCATCCTTGATGTACACACCTTTTGAGAGAGCCATACATGATTTGGAATTTGTTAGAATACTCTATGTGCTTCGCTTATATCTTTTTAGTTATATAGTTTTGCTCTAGTACTTCACTTATATCTTTTAGAGCACGGTGGTGGATTTGTTTTAGAGAAACTATTGATCTCTCATGCTTCAGTTAGATTATTTTGAGAGTATGGTAATTTGCTTAAATAATCCTTATATGCTAGGTATACAAGATTAATAATAAAATTCTCTTATGAGTGTTGAGGGAGTCCTGGATTAGGGGGTGTCCGGACAACAGGATTATATCCTTTGGCCGGACTGTTGGACTATGAAGATACAAGATTGAAGACTTTGTCTCGTGTCCGGATGGGACTCTACTTGGCGTGGAGGGCAAGCTAGGCAATTTTTAACCGACCTTGTGTAACCCTAGCCCCCTCCGGTGTCTATATAAACCGGAGGGTTTTAGTCCGTAGGACAACATACAATCATACCATAGGCTAGCTTCTAGGGTTTAGCCTCTCCGATCTCGTGGTAGATCAACTCTTGTAATACCCATATCATCAAGAATAAATCAAGCAGGACGTAGGGTTTTACCTCCATCAAGAGGGCCCGAACCTGGGTAAAACATCGTGTCCCCTGCCTCCTGTTACCATCCGCCTTAGACGCACAGTTCGGGACCCCCCTACCCGAGGTCCGCTGGTTTTGACACCGACATTGGTGCTTTCATTGAGAGTTCCACTGTGCCGTCGCTAGAAGGAAGGATGTCTCGTCTCGTATTTAAAGACGGTACTACTGTTGGGGGAGCTTTGGCTGTCGGCCAAACTCTCCGGCTAGGCGGTTTCATCATGACCTCCTGTTTGGCCACCGCGTCGACGATGACTTCTCGGGTCATCGAAAACAGCCTCCACGTCAAATTGGTACTCGCCAAACAGATGGATCCAGTGGAGCTCGCCTCCCTAAATGAGCTCTTGGATCGCATCGCCACCCTGGGAGTCGCTACGGACTATGATCGGATTGGGCTTAAACCCGATCAAAGGGAGATTAACTCTCCGCCGGTCACCCATCATATTGCAGTGGTGGAGGAACAATGCGGCGACCTCTCCTCCATATTGAGGACCAACTACGTCCGGATTCTTGAGCTCTCCGAGCCAGATAGCCGTTCGCGGGAGGACAACATCCAATCCCTGAACATAGAGTCAGGCAGCGGGCCAGGATTATCGGGCAACACCCCGGAACCAGAATTTCCAAAATTGGAAATTCCTCGGCCCCTGGATCCGAGATCGGGTAATGGTTCGGATTCAATTCCACCCACCCAGCCAAACATAAGCGATCTTTCCCACATCAGGCAAGAGCCCCAGGAAACAGTACATCACTATTGGGCCAGATTCCTCCTTGCGATGAACAAGGTTAAGGACTGTCGCGAGGAAGACGCAATCTTATTTTTCTGCAATAATTGCATGGACAAGGGAATCCTTAACGCCATAAATCGCCATGAGATATCACGCTTCGCTGACTTGGCGTCCATAGTATGAAAGTACTGTGCGATGGAAAGTGCCTGGAAAACCGAAACAAACTTTTGGGATAATCCGGCCCTAAATACGAACCCAGTCCGAAATAAAAGGGTGCACTACCAAAAGACACCTGAGTCAACTACCAAAAAGCAAAAACCCTCTATAGGGCATGGAACCGTATTAGAGTGATGGCTCAATGGACCCTGTAAAATTCACAGCACAGAGGGCGCCATACCAACACATAGCCTTAGAGCATGTTGGATACTCTGGCAGGTAGCCAAAAGTGGCGAGGATCTCCTAATTCCAGAAGCCATAGAACACCATCCCAGAAATACCAGTACGGTATTAACGATCTTCGAGACCTTCGCATCAAATAATAGGCTAAAGCGAACACTCCGCAGCCTTGCCGAAATCTACCATGTGGCGACAATAAACCCATGGAGTGACACGGCTATTACTTTCAATGCCAGTGACGAACCTAAATTCCGAACAGCCCGAGCACCGGCCGCATTGGTCCTCAGTCCAATTGTGGACGGCTTTCGACTGGCCAAGGTACTCATGGACAGCGGCAGCGGATTAAACCTCATCTATGAGGAAACCCTTCAAAAAATGGAAATAGATTGGAACCGCATCGAGCGAAGCAGCACAACCATTAGAGGAATAATCCCCAGTCGGGAATCGCGCTGTATAGGAAAAATCACACTAGATGTGGTGTTCGGAACGCCGGAGAATTATAGGTCCGAAGAAATTACATTTCAAGTGGCCCCGTTCAGCAGTGGATACCACGCCCTTTTAGGACATGAGGCGTTCACGATCTTCCAAGCTGTACCCCATTATGGGTACATGAAGCTCAAAATGCCCGGGCCCAACGGAATCATCACTCTCGCCAGTGATCCGGACACAGCACTCCGCGCCGAAAACAAAACAGCTGCACTGGTCCTCAAGGCATTATCCGAAGCCCTCTCGGCTGAGGAATTAACCACGCTACGCTCCATAGTGGACAGGGACGACGTGATACTCGATAAGAGATCCAAGTCCACCTCTTTTAAACCAGCGGATGAAATAGTCAAATTCCAAGTCCACCCAACGGGCCCTACAAAAACAGCCTCCATCGGGGCACAGTTAAACCCTACCGTGGACGCCGCACTACGAGAGTTCCTGCGCGAGAATTGGGACATATTCGCCTGGCACCCCTCGGACATGCCAGGAATCCCACACAGGCTGGCCGAGCATAGCCTCAATATCCTAAAGGGATTCAAGCCGGTCAAGCAAGCTCTTTGGCGTTTCTCCGAACCTAAGAGACAGGCCATGGGAGAGGAACTAGCCAAGTTATTGGAGGCCGGATTCATCAGAGAGATAAAACACCCAGACTGGCTAGCAAACCTGGTGATGGTACCAAAGAAGGATAAATCTTGGCACCTTTGTGTCGATTTCAAGGACCTCAATAAAGCTTGCCCAAAGGATCCCTTCCCCCTCCCCCGCATCGATCAAATTATCGATGCTACCGCAGGACACGAGTCATTGTGTTTCCTCGACGCATACTCCGGTTACCACCAAATCAAGATGGTGGAGTCCGACCAAGCTGCAACGGCATTCATCACACCATACGGTCCCTTCTGTTTCAACACAGTGCCTTTTGGGCTCAAAAACGCCGGCGCAACATATCAGCGCATGATTCAGACATGTCTGGAGAAACAAATCGGCAAAACAGTAGAGGCATACGTAGACGATGTGGTCATCAAAACCAAGCACATCGACTCTTTGATAGACGACTTGAGGCTCACATTCGACAACCTCCGAATATACGACATCAAGCTCAATCCGGAAAAATGTGTTTTCGGCGTACGAGCTGGGAAGCTCCTGGGTTTCATTGTCTCTAGTAGAGGTATTGAAGCTAATCCGGCCAAAATCCAAGCCTTGTCACAGTTGGCTACCCCAACAGACCTCAAACAAATCCAGAAGTTAACTGGATGCGTGGCGGATCTAAGCCGCTTTATCTCCCGCCTGGGAGAAAAGGCATTACCCCTTTATCGCCTCCTTTGGCGCACCGAGCACTTTGAGTGGACGGATGCCGCCACAGCCGGATTGGAAGAAATAAAAGCCATATTGGCAGCCAACCCAGTCCTGGCCGCACCAAACAATGGCGAACCAATGCTGTTGTACATTGCGGCAACTCATCAAGTTGTAAGCGCAGTGCTCGTCGTCGAACGAGAAGCTGCCGGACATAAATTCCCTCTTCAAAAGCCGGTATACTATGTATCCACTGTCCTCACTCCATGCAAATCACGGTACCCAAATTATCAAAAGATAGCCTATGCGGTATTCATGGCATCCCGTAAGCTGCGACACTACTTTCAAGAGTGTTCGATTACAGTAGCCTCGGAAGTGCCACTTAATGATATTATAAACAACCGCGACGCTACGGGCCGGATTGCTAAATGGGCCATTGAGCTCCTCCCGTTCGACATAACATACAAACCTCGACGGGCCATTAAGTCACAAGTATTGGCCGACTTTGTCGCTGAATGGACGGAGGCCGAACTGCCTAAAGAGTACGGCGCATACTCCAATTGGATCATGCACTTCGACGGTTCTAAAATGTTGGCTGGTCTAGGGGCTGGCGTCGTCCTGACGTCCCCAACCGGAGATACCGTTCAGTACGTACTGCAAATATTGTATACAGACTCCAACAATGCAGCTGAAAACGAAGCTCTGTTGCATGGTCTTCGGATGGCAGTCTCCATGGGCATTCAACGCCTGGAGGTGCATGGGGATTCAAACCTTGCAATATCCCAAATAAATGGAGACTTCGACGCCAAGGATCCGAAAATGGCGGTCTACCGAAACGCCATCCTAAAAATGTCAGCTCGGTTCGAGGGACTCGAATTTCATCATGTGGCTCGGGAAAACAATCAAGCGGCAGATATCCTTGCCCACATCGGCGCAAAACGCGATGTGGTCCCCCCAACATATTTCTGGAAAGGTTGTTCAAGCCATCCGTAGTATGGGAAGGGGACACCGGTAACAATAGTCCGGACCCGGCCAAAATTCCCGATACCGAATACTCTGACACAATCGGAGGCTCTGCCACCGAAATAACACCTTCAGCCCACGTAATAATGGCCATCATAGCCCCGTGCACAGAACCATTCCTGGCCTACCTAACTAGGCAGGAACTTCTGGAGGACCAAAATGAGGCACGCTGCATAGTGCGGCGATCTAAGGCCTACAGGGTCCATGAGGGAGAATTGTATAAAAAAAGCACTTCCGGAGTCCTTCAAAGTTGTATCTCTGAAGAGGAAGGACGGGACCTTTTGGTAGAAATTCACGCCGGACTCGGCGGTCACCACGCCGCAGCCCGGGCTCTTGTAAGCAAGGCCTTCCATACAGGATTCTATTGGCCAACGGCCCGGGTAGATGCACAGGACTTGGTCCAATATTGCGTCGGTTGCCAGCTCTTTGCAAATCAAAGCCACATGCCACCCACCGCCCTTCAAACAATCCCCATTACGTGGCCCTTCGCGGTCTGGGGGCTTGACATGGTTGGACCCCTTAAAGAGGGAACCCACAAGAAAAAATACTAACTGGTCATGGTGGATAAATTCACCAAATGGATAGAGGCCAAGCCTGTTAAAACAGCCGAATCCGGACCAGTGATAGACTTCATATCTGGGGTCGTACACCATTATGGCGTCCCCCACAGCATCATCACTGACAACGGCACAAACTTCACAGCCGATGAGGTAAAACTCTGGTGCAGCAAAATGGGCATCAAGCTCGATTATGCTTCAGTCTATCACCCACAAACCAACGGCTAAGTCGAGCGAGCGAACGGTCTTATAATGAGTGGCATTAAACCCAGATTAGTGTGTTCCTTAACGGAGTCTAACACGCACTGGGTAGAGGAGCTCGACTCTGTACTCTGGGGGCTGCGGACCATGCCGAATCATAGTACCAGATACACACCCTTCTTTATGGTGTACGGCGCAGAGGCAGTCTTGCCCTGTGACATAATTCATGACTCACCTCGAGTGCGCATGTACCAAGAAATAGAAGCCAAGCTCGATCGGCAGGACAGTCTGGACACCCTGGAGGAGGAGCGCGGCGTAGCCAAAGCCCGTTCCGCATTTTATCAGCAACAGGCTTGCAGATACCAAAGCAGAGAAGTACGGTCCAAAACTTATAACGTTGGTGAACTAGTTCTACGCCTGCCGGATAAGAAAAAGAACAAGCTCGAGCCCAAATGGGAAGGTCCCTTCATTATTGACCAAGTTCTGACCGGTGGAGCGTACCGACTGCGGGATGCATCGACTAGTCGACTCAAGCCAAACCCATGGAATGCGGCCAGGCTCCGAAGATTCTACGCCTAGCGCTGGACCCTATGTTCGTCCCCTCCCTTTGTCCATTTTTTGCATGTACATTATGTGTCTTGTTTTTCTTTCTTCCTTTCTGTTATTATTTCTCTAGGACTTTCAGGGCCAACTTGTGCCTCGCTTGCACATTATAGATGCGCTAGCCGCTCTCATAATACCTGGGGGCTTCTATCACAGAAGCTTAATTATTTATCTGGGCCTCAGGCCCCGAACATGTGTCATGCTTCCACATGTACCTTTTTTCGCCATTATACGCATCGATATGACTTAAGTTTTGGCCAAGCTGGGTTGCCTGGCTCTTATATTTATGCCCTACGTTCCTGTTAATTCGGCTAGGGCATAAGGGGAGCACCTCTGCGATTGTTACTGCCGGGTCAGCCGGACATGTACCTCAGATTGGGTGAAGCCGAAAGCTAGCGTTCTTAAGGGAATATTCGGTCGGTGAACAAAAGATGATTTTTATTAATTTTCCATGTCTGCCCCCAGATGTTTTTTCCTGTGTTTCCTATCGCAGTCCGGACATGCACTTTAGGGCATGCTTACCCAGGGAAAGGAACCCTTAACGGAACTATTCTCACTTGAAGATGTTTCTTACTACCCATGTAATATAACATAACTAGTTGGGCACTTGTCTGTTCAAGCACCAATGACCCCTACGCCTGGTCTCCACGCATACCCCGGTTCTTATATAACTGAGCGAGTATTCGGATACACTCCGGACTATTGGGTCCAGAGGTTGAAGCGAAAAGGTCCGCCATGACAAATGATCTACAATCCGGCTAGAAGGCATTATACATGTCACTTTTACATAGTCATGCAGACTGACTAAATTCCTCCTCTATACCATCAAACAGGCGGTCTAGCCTACAATCCTGTTGGAATACTTTGCGGCTAATTCTACTTGCCCATAAACTAAGCTAACGGGGATCTCTTTTCCGTCGGGCCCCATAGGTCCGACCTCGGCCATGTGATTTGGGTCAGCCTTGGTGTACCGCGTCTTCATCATGGCCTAGGCTTCTTGGGCACCTTGTCGGCAGGCTGATATCTTCCATAATCGGAAGCGCCGCCGTGCTCCCTTAAGCTTCTCCATAAGCTCTACAACGCCTTCTGGAAGGGAGGCGGATGGCCACAAGGCCTAGGCAACACCTTGCATCACCTGCCGAACTTGTTCGTGCAGATGTGAGAGCTCGGATAGAAGATCACCCGCACACCCGGGCATTTCCTCCACGGGACGACCCGTCAGCATACCTACAGACATAACGTTGTTAGTCGGATTCTTCGCCGAACTCCTTTAAAAGAATTCGTTCAAGCACTTACTGAAAATGCCGCGCCGAAGCCGCTTATTCTCCTTCTCGGAGTCTGCAAGCTGGCCCCGAACGTCTTTTAGTTCCACGCTCAGCTTAATATTGGCGTCTTGGAGATTGTTTTTCTCCCGCCTAACCTCAGTTAGCACGTGTTTGCCAGCCTCTAGCTGTCGCATAACATGCTGGTCCTCCGAATTTTCTCCGGATTCATCTGCAACATCTGTTGTTAGATCTGCAGCCATGCCGCACATTATGTGGTAACCATCATTCTTTTAAGTAAATGTTACCAGCAGGTGACTTTTTCGGTTCCTGCAATGCAGCCACAGCAGCCCGCAGTTGGGTCTTGCATTCCTCTAGCTCCTGTGACAGCCTAGTATTCTTCTCTGTAAGAACCTGAACAATAAAGATGATCCTTAAATCAGTTCTGATAACTGTTTCAAGTCTCAGGGCTACTGATACATATAAATCATTAGATTTACTTACCCGTACATCCTTTACATACTGATCCGTGGCTCTGGCTAGACCATCTTGAGCAGCTCGGAGGTACGCCTCTCCAGAATTGAAGGCATCAAATGCCTTTGGTGAGAAACAAGCGTCACGGAGTACGGCAGGCGGCGCCTATGATTCATGGCGCTTTCCACTTCTGAGTTTGTAGCGGATAATCTATGTGCATCCTTTGTAGGGGGATTATCCGGCGCCCGCCCCATATCAGTTTCCGCCTCTATTTCCGATCCTGGCGCCCGACTGGTGGAAGCGTGATTAGTAACATCGCCGGACATATTCCGGCGAGCATTTTTTCTGTTAAAGAGGCACGGGCGTCATTATATTTCGAGAGAGACGACAACCACGGAGCGGGGTTTTCTGTCATACCTTTGCGCTGGCGTCCCCGTCCTGACCGCCTTCCTTTTTGGCCTACCCGGCCTCGGTGCCTCTTGTTGGCGAGTTGCTGCGGGTTTGGCAGGGTGTCCCAAATGCCTTCCCTGTAAAAATGCCATGTGTATATGGTGGGTGAAGTGTCTAAAAGGGGATCCTAGTTTTTGGAGTTGGGATTTTTGGTTTTTCTTACGTGCGATGCAGGGAGAAGTCCGGGATAGTCGGCCGTAATGGCCACCATGGCATCATCGCAGCTTAACTGATAGAACTGCCGGTCTATCAGCTCCACGAATATAACTGGATCTTTTTCAAGTCCGGAGTCGAGGGCCCGGTCAGGTTCCTATGGTTGTGGAGAAGGGATGCTGACCTCCTTTATGGCATTTTCGCAGTTCCTGCCGCAAATTGGCAAGGTAAATACTTACGACAAAGAATGCAGGAGAAATGGGAGTAGGAAGATATAACTTACCCATCTTGGAGGATTGTACATGGAGAATCCATCTCGTGGCTTGATGCGGGTGAACTCCTCTTCCTCACCCTTGAACAATTCGGACAGAATTTTCGCTAAAGCGGCGACATTGTCCGGACCCTTACGCCCGTAGCGGGTGGCATTATCCGCCCGGTTAAAACACCACAAGGGGTGCCCACGATATTGAAGTGGTTGCACTCCCCGCATTATGAAAATTGACATAACTTCGATTACTGTCAATCCTAATCGAGCCAGTGCTTTAATCCGGTTCATCAGATAGAGGACTTCTCCATTGTCTTCCACCTGGGGGCTCTGTGGGCGCCAACTTCGGCGTTTCTTCAGATGAGCATTGTCGAACTCAGGAAGACCCCGCCGAACAGGTTCCGGAAGGGGAACGTCCTCCATATAAAACCACTCTGAAGGCCAGTCTTCGGACGACTTCTTCGGGGTACCGGACAGGTATCCGGTATCGGCCATGCGCCATATTTCGGCTCCGCCCACTTGATAAAGTGACCCCCTCTGTGTGCGAGGGACGAGGCAAAATAGCCTTTTCCACAGCTCGTAGTGAGCCTCGCAGCCCAGGAACAACTCGCAGAGAGCAACATAGCCGACGATATGTAGGATGGAGGCAGGGGTGAAATTGTGTAATTGGAGGCCGTAGAACTCCAGGAGCCCGCGGAGGAACAGATGAATTGGAAATCCGAGTCCCCTTAATAGATAGGGAACAAGGCAGACCCGTTCCCCCATAGAGGGACGGGGAAAGCTCTTCGCTTGCTCACCGCCATTATAGGTGGCAAGCCCGGCTCAAATGGGCACCATGTACGCCGAAGGGAGAAATCCCTTAGTCTGCAGTTCGACTAAACGACTGTGTGGGACTGAACACCTCTCCCAATCACCGGGCTTAGGGCTTCGGGGGCGGGAGGAGGAGCTGCGGAGGTCGGCCATGCTGGAATGGATCTTTTCGGAACGCGCTCTAATGGACTCTCGCTAGGGGGAGGATGGTATGGATCGGATCTAAGGATCCCCATCCCTATAATAGACAATTTATTTATTTGGCTAGGGGGCGAATGTAAAAACGCCCTGGTGCCTCGTATTCATTCGACGCGTGGGAGAAAGCCCTTATTGGGCACAGAAGCCAACAGGTCCGAACATTTATGGGACCGCACACTGCTTTACAAACGTTCGGAAGATGGAGAAGAACCCGCCCTACAATGCCGAAGACAATACTGCGCGCCGGACTCATCGTCATTGAAGCCTGGTTCGGGGGCTACTGAGGGAGTCCTGGATTAGGGGGTGTCCAGACAGCAGGATTATATCCTTTGGCCGGACTGTTGGACTATGAAGATACAAGATTGAAGATTTCATCTCGTGTCTGGATGGGACTCTACTTGGCGTGGAGGGCAAGCTAGGCAATACGGATGTGTATATCTCCTCCTTTGTAACCAACCTTGTGTAACCCTAGCCCCCTCCGGTGTCTATATAAACCGGAGGGTTTTAGTCCGTAGGACAACATACGATCATACCATAGGCTAGCTTCTAGGGTTTAGCCTCTCCGATCTCGTGGTAGATCAACTCTTGTAATACCCATATCATCAAGAATAAATCAAGCAGGACGTAGGGTTTTACCTCCATCAAGAGGGCCCGAACCTGGGTAAAACATCGTGTCCCCTGCCTCATGTTACCATCCGCCTTAGACGCACAATTCGGGACCCCCCTACCCAAGATCCGCTGGTTTTGACACCGACAAGTGTGTTGAATACTATGAGAAGTTTGATGCTTGATGATTGTTTTGAGATATGAAGATGGTGATATTAAAGTTGTGCTAGTTGAGTAGTTGTGAATTTCAGAAATACTTGTGTTAAAGTTTGTGATTCCCGTAGCATGCACGTATGGTGAACCGTTATGTGATGAAGTCGGAGCATCATTTATTTATTGATTGTCTTCCTTATGAGTGGCGGTCGGGGACGAGCGATGGTATTTTATGAAAGTTGCATGCGTGTAATACTTTGCTTTAATAACTTGTAGATTTTTGCAATAAGTATATGAGTTCTTTATGACTAATGATGAGTCCATGGATTATACGCACTCTCACCCTTCCACCATTGCTAGCCTCTCTAATACCGTGCACCTTTCGCCGGTATCATACACCCACCATATACCTTCCTCAAAACAGCCACCATACCTACCTATTATGGCATTTCCATAGCCATTCCGAGATATATTGCCATGCAACTTTCCACCGTTCCGTTTATTATGACACACTCCATCATTGTCATATTGCTTAGCATGATCATGTAGTTGACATTGTATTTGTGGAAAAGCCACCGTTCATAATTATTTCATGCATGTCACTCATGAGTCATTGCATATCCCGGTACACCGCTGGAGGCATTCATATAGATTCATATTTTGTTCTAAGTATCGAGTTGTAATTGTTGAGTTGTAAGAAAATAAAAGTGTGATGATCATCATTATTAGAGCATTGTCCAAGTGAGGAAATGATGATGGAGACTATGATTCCCCCACAAGTCGGGATGAGACTCCGGACGAAAAAAGAAAGAAAGAAAAGAGGCCATAAAAGAAGGATAAAAGGCCCAAATAAAAAAATGAGAGGAAAGAGAGAAGGGGCAATGCTACTATCCTTTTACCACACTTGTGCTTCAAAGTAGCACCATGATATTCATAGTATAGAGTCTATCATTTTGTCACTTTCATATACTAGTGGGGATTTTTCATTATAGAACTTGGCTTGTATATTCCAATGATGGGCTTTCTCAAAATGCCCTAGGTCTTCATGAGCAAGCAAGTTGGATGCACACCCACTTAGTTTCTTTTTGAGCTTTCATATACTTATAGCTCTAGTGCATCCGTTGCATGGCAATCCCTACTCACTCACATTGATATCTATTGATGGGCATCTCCATAGCCCGTTGATACGCCTAGTTGATGTGAGCCTATCTTCTCCCTTTTTGTCTTCTCCACAACCACCATTCTATTCCACCTATAGTGCTATATCCATGGCTCACCCTCATGTATTGCGTGAAGATTGAAAAAGTTTTGAGAATGTCAAAATTATGAAACAATTGCTTGGCTTGTCATCGGGGTTGTGCATGATTTAAATACTTTGTGTGATGAAGATAGAGCATAGCCAGACTATATGATTTTGTAGGAATAACTTTCTTTGGCCATGTTATTTTGAGAAGACATGATTGCTTTGTTAGTATGTTTGAAGTATTATTATTTTTATGTCAATATGAACTTTTATCTTGAATCTTTCGGATCTGAATATTCATACCACAATTAAGAAGAATTACATTAAAATTATGCCAAGTAGCACTCCGCATCAAACATTCTGTTTTTATCATTTACCTACTCGAGGACGAGCAGGAATTAAGCTTGGGGATGCTTGATACGTCTCCAACGTATCTATAATTTTTGATTGCTCCAATCTATATTATCTACTGTTTTGGACATTATTGGGCTTTATTTTCCACTTTTATATTATTTTTGGGACTAACCTATTAACCGAAGGCCCAGCCCAAAATTGTTGTTTTTTGCCTATTTTAGGGTTTCGAAGAAAAGGAATATCAAACGGAGTCCAAACGGAATGAAACCTTCGGGAACGTGATTTTCTCACTGAATATGATCTAGGAGACTTGGACCCCACGTCAAGAAACAAAGGAGGGAGCCACGAGGTAGGGGGCGCGGCTACCCCCCCCCCCAGGCGCGCCCTCCACCCTCGTGGGCCCCCTGTTGCTCCACTGACGTACTCCTTCCTCCTATAAATACCTACGTACCCCCAAACGATCAGATACGGAGCCAAAACCCTAATTCCACCGCCGTAACTTCCTGTATCCACGAGATCCCATCTTGGGGCCTATTCCGGAGCTCCGCCGGAGGGGGTATCCATCACGGAGGGCTTCTACATCAACACCATAGCCTCTCCGATGAAGTGTGAGTAGTTTACCTCAGACCTTCGGGTCCATAGTTATTAGCTAGATGGCTTCTTCTCTCTTTTTGGATCTCAATACAATGTTCTCCCCCTCTCTTGTGGAGAACTATTTGATGTAATCTTCTTTTTGCGGTGTGTTTGTTGAGATCGATGAATTGTGCGTTTATGATCAAGTCTATCTATGAACAATGTTTCAATCTTCTCTGAATTCTTTTATGTATGATTGGTTATCTTTGCAAGTCTGATTGAATTATTAGTTTGGTTTGGCCTACTAGATTGATCTTTCTTGCAATGGGAGAAGTGCTTAGCTTTGGGTTCAATCTTGCGGTGTCCTTTCCCAGTGACAGTAGGGGCAGTGAGGGAGTCCTGGATTAGGGGGTGTTCGGATAGCCGGACTATACCTTCAGCCGGACTCCTGGACTATGAAGATACAAGATTGAAGACTCCATCCCGCGTCCGAAAGTAACTTTCCTTGGCGTGGAAGGCAAGCTTGGCGATACGGATATGAAGATCTCCTACCATTGTAACCGACTCTATGTAACCCTAACCCTACACGGTGTCTATATAAACCAGAGGGTTTTAGTCCGTAGGACAACATACACATCAACAATCATACCATAGGCTAGCTTCTAGTGTTTAGCCTTCTCGATCTCGTGGTAGATCTACTCTTGTACTACCCATATCATCAATATTAATCAAGCAGGACGTAGGGGTTTACCTCCATCGAGAGGGCCCGAACCTGGGTAAAACTTCGTGTCCCTTGTCTCCTGTTACCATCCGGCCTAGACGCATAGATCGGGACCCCCTACCCGAGATCCACCGGTTTTGACACCGACATTGGTGCTTTCATTGAGAGTTCCTCTGTGTCGTCGCCATTAGGAAGGATGACTCGCCCCGTCTTTAAAGACGGCATCGTTGCTAAGGGAGCTTTGGCTGTCGGCCAAACCCTCCGGTTAGGTGGCTTTCTTATGACCGCTTGTTCGGCTTCTGCACCGATGATGACCTCTCAAGCCATCGAAAACAATCTTCGTGCCAACTCGGAACTCGCCGAGCAGTTAGATCCAATAGAGCTTTCCTCCATAAATTAGCTCTTGGATCGCTTCGCCGCCCCGGGAGTCGCTACGGATTACGACCAGATTGGGCCTAAAACCGATCTGAGAGAGATTAACTCTCCCCAAGTCACCCATCACGTTGCCGTGGTAGAGGGACAGTGTGGCGACTCTTCATCTATCTTAAGGACTCGCTACGTCCGGATTCCCGATCCCTCCAAGCCGGATACCCGCGGAGGGGAGGATATCACTAAAGACCTGAACTTAGAGTCAGGCAACGGGCTGGATTCATTAGACAACTTCCAGGAATCCAAATTGTCGAGTTCAGAAATTCCATGGCCTCTGAGCCTTAGATGGGGTGAGGCTTCGGATTTAATTCCACCCACCCACCCCAACATAAGCGATCTATCCAAAATCAGGCAAGAACCCGATGAAACAGTACATCATTACTGGGCCAGATTCCTCCTGGTTAAGAACAGGCTAAGGGACTGCCGCGAGGAAGACGCAATCTCAATCTTCTACAATAATTGCATAGACAAGGGAATACTCAACGCCATAAGTCGCCGTGATATTACACGCTTCGCTGACTTGGCGTCCATTGTACGAAAGTACTGTGCGATGGAAAGCGCCTGGAAAACCGAAATAAAATTTTGGGACAATCCGGCCCTGAATACAAACCCAGTCTGAAATAAAAGGGTGCATCATCACCAGTCACCCGGGTCAAGCACTAAAAAGCAAAAACCCTCTACAGGGCATGGAACCGTACTGGAAGGGTGGCTTAATGGACCCTGTAAAATTCACAGTACAGAGGACGCCACACCAACTCACAGCCTCAGAGCATGTTGGATACTCCAGCAGGTGGACAAAATTGGCGAAAATCTCCTAATTCCGGAGGCCACAGAAAGCCACCCCAGAGACACCAATACGGTATTAACAGTCTTCGAGACTTTCGCATCAAATAATATGCGAAAAAGGACACTCCGCAGCCTTGCCGAAGTCTACCAAGTAGCAACAATAAACCCATGGAGTGACACGGCTATTACCTTTAACGCCAGCGATGAACCTAAATTCCGAACAGCCCGAGCACCAGCCGCATTGGTCCTCGGTCCAATAGTGGACGGCTTTCATCTTACCAAGGTACTCATGGACGGCGGTAGCGGATTGAACCTCATTTACGAGGAGACTCTTCAAAAAATGGAAAGAGGCTGGAACCGCATTGAGCGAAGCAGCACAACCGTTAGAGGAATAATCCCCAGTCGGGAAGCGTGCTGTACAAGAAAAATCACACTAGATGTGGTGTTCGGCACGCCAGATAATTACAGGTCCGAAGAGGTCACGTTCCAGGTGGCTCCATTCAGCAGCGGTTATCACGCTGTGCTAGGGCGGGAAGCGTTCCAAGCAATACCCCATTACCGGTACATGAAGCTCAAGATGCCCGGGCCTAGCGGGATCATCACTCTCGCTAGTGATCCGGACATAGCACTCCGCGCCGAGAACCAGACAGCCGCACTGGCCCTCGAGGCACTATCCGAAGCCCTAGCGGCTGAGGAGCTGACTGCGCTATGCTCTACAGTGAATAGGGACGATGTGGTACTCGACAAAAGATCCATGTCCACCTCCTTTAAACCGGCGGACGAAATAGTCAAATTTCAAGTCCATCCAACGGACCCCAATAAAACAGCTTCCATCGGGGCACAGTTAAACCCTGATGTCGACGCCGCATTGCGAGAGTTCCTACGAGAGAACTGGGACATTTTCGCCTGGCACCCTTCAGACATGCCAGGAATCCCACGCAGGCTGGCCGAGCATAGCTTAAATATCCAAACAGGATTCAAACCTGTCAAACAGGCTCTTCGGTGTTTTTCCGAACCTAAGAGACAGGCCATGGGAGAGGAGCTAGCAAAGCTATTGGAGGCCGGATTCACCAGAGATATAAAACATCCGGACTGGCTAGCAAACCTGGTGATGGTACCAAAGAAGGACAAATCATGGCGCCCGTGTGTTGATTTTAAAGACCTTAACAAGGCTTGCCCAAAGGATCCCTTCCCCCTCCCCCGCATCGACCAAATTATCGACGCTACCGCAGGACACGATTCGTTATTTTTCCTCGACGCATATTCTGGCTACCATCAAATCAAGATGGCGGAACCAGACCAAGCCGCAACGGCATTTATCACACCATGCGGGCCATTCTGCTTCAACACGATGCCCTTCGGGCTCAAAAACGCTGGCGCAACATATCAGCGCATGAGTCAAACATGTCTGGCAAGCCAGATCGGCAAAACAGTGGAGGCATATGTAGATGATGTGGTCGTCAAAACAAGACATGTTGAATCTCTAGTAGACGACTTGAGGCTCACATTTGATAACCTCCGAACATACGACATCAAGCTCAACCCGGAAAAATGCGTTTTCGATGTTCCAGCCGGAAAGCTCTTGGGCTTCATTGTATCCGGTAGAGGAATTGAAGCAAATCCAGCCAAGATCCGAGCTCTGTTGCAACTGGATATCCCAAAGGACCTCAAACAAATACAAAAGTTAACCGGATGCGTGGCGGCTCTAAGTCGCTTTATCTCCCGCTTGGGAGAAAAGGCCCTACCCCTTTACCACCTCCTTCGGCACACTGAACACTTCAAATGGACGGACGCAGCCATGGCCGGACTCGACGAAAGAAAAGCCATACTGGCAACAAACCCAGTCCTGGTCGCGCCAAACATTGGCAAACCAATGCTATTATACATTGCAGCAACACATCAGGCTGTAAGCGCAGTGCTCGTCATCGAACGGTAAGTGGACGGACACAAATTCCCCCTTCAAAAACCGGTCTATTATGTGTCCACTGTCCTCACTCCCTGCAAATCATGGTACCCGCATTATCAAAACATTGCGTACGCGGTATTCATGGCATCCCGGAAGCTACGACACTACTTTCAAGAGTGTTCAATAACAGTAGCCTCGGAAGTACCACTTAACGATATTATAAACAACCGTGACGCAACGGGCCGGATTGCGAAATGGGCCATCGAGCTCCTCCCGTTCGACATAACATATAAGCCACGACGAGCCATCAAGTCACAAGTCTTGGCCGACTTCGTCGCCAGAATGGACGGAGGCCGAACTCCCTAAAGAGTACGACACATATTCAAATTGGATCATGCATTTCGACGGCTCCAAGATGTTGGCCGGACTAGGGGCTGGCGTCGTTTTGACGTCCCCCACAGGAGACACAGTTCAATACGTACTATAGATTATGTACACGGACTCCAACAATGCAGCCGAATATGAGGCCCTTTTACATGGTCTCCGGATGGCAGTATCCATGGGCATCCAATGCCTAGAGGTGCGCGGGGACTCGAACCTCGCAATATCCCAAATAAATGGAGACTTCGATGCCAAGGATCCAAAAATGGCAGCTTACCGCAACGCCGTCCTAAAAATGTCAGCTCGGTTCGAGGGGCTTGAATTTCACCATATAGCCCGGGAAAATAATCAGGCGGCAGATGTCCTGGCACGCATCGGCGCAAAACGCGATGTAGTCCCCCCCAACATCTTCTTGGAAAGGCTGTTCAAGCCATCCGTAGCATGGGAAGGGGAGCCAAACAATAACAGCCCGGACCCAACCGCACTGCCCGACACCGAACATTCTGACACAATTGGAGGCTCTACCAATGAAATAACACCTTCAGACCACGTAATAATGGCCGCCATCACCCCGTGGATAGAACCATTGCTCACCTACCTTACTAGGCAGGAACTCCCCGAGGACCAAAATGAGGCACGCTGCATAGTGCGGCGATCCAAAGCCTACAGAGTCCACGAGGGAGAGCTTTATAAGAAAAGCACTACCGGAGTCCTTCAAAGGTGCATCTCCGAAGAGGAGGGGCGGAATCTCCTGGCTGAAATTCATGCCGGACTCGGCGGTCATCACGCTGCAGCCCGGTCCCTTGTAAGCAAGGCCTTCCGTACAGGCTTTTATTGGCCGACGGCCCGTGCAGACGCTCAGGACTTAGTCCAACGATGCACCGGTTGCCAGCTCTTTGCAAACCAAAGCCATATGCCACCCACCGCCCTCCAAACCATCCCCATTACTTGGCCCTTCGCAGTCTTAGGGCTTGACATGGTTGGACCCCTTAAAGGCGGAACCCACAAGCAAAAATACTTACTGGTCATGGTGGATAAGTTCACCAAATGGATAGAAGCCAAGCCTGTTAAGACGGCCAAATCCGGACCGGTGATAGACTTTATATCCGGGGTTGTACACCATTACGGCGTCCCCCATAGCATCATAACTGATAACGACACGAACTTCACGGCCGACAAGGTAAAACTCTGGTGCAAAAACATGGGCATCAAGCTCGATTATGCTTCCGTCTATCACCCACAAACTAACGGGCAGGTCGAACGTGCAAATGGTCTTATCATGAGCGGCATCAAACCCAGATTAGTGCGGTCCATCAAGGAATCTAACACGCACTGGGTAGAGGAGCTTGACTCCGTACTCTGGGGGCTGCGGACCATGCCGAATCGCACCACCGGATACACACCATTCTTTATGGTGTACGGCGCAGAGGCAGTTTTGCCTTGCGACATAATTCATGACTCACCTCGAGTGCGCATGTACGAAGAAAGAGAAGCCGAGCTCGATCGGCAGGACAGCTTGGACGCATTGGAGGAGGAGCGTGAAGTGGCAAAAGCCCGTTCCGCATTCTATCAACAGCAGGCTCGAAGATACCGAAGTAGAGAAGTACGGGCCAAAAAGTACAACGTTGGCGAATTAGTTCTACGACTATCGGACAAGAAAAAGGACAAACTCAAGCCCAAGTGGGAAGGTCCCTTCATAATTGACCAAGTCCTGACTGGTGGAGCGTACCGCCTGCGGGATGCATCGGATAACCGACTCGAGCCAAACCCATGGAACGCGGCCCGTCTCTAGATATTCTATGCCTACCGCCGGACTCTGTGTTCGTCTCCTTCCTGTGTCCATTTTTTATATTTTCTGTCTTACATTTCTCTTCTCTCTCTCTCTCTCTCTCTCTCTCTCTCTTATAGCCTCTAAAGGCTCATAAAGTGATGCGCTATCCGCGCTCATTAAACCTGGGGGCTTCTTTAAACAGAAGCTTATTCATAAGGGCTTCATGCCCAACACATGTGTCACACTTCCGCATGTACTTTTATTCACCATTATATGCATCAATATGACTTAAGTTTTGGCCAAGCTGGGTTGCCTGGCTCCTGTGCTTACCCCTACGTTCCCGGTTGTTTGGCTAGGTGGTAAAGGGAGCACCTCTGCGATTGTTACTGCCGGGTCAGCCGGACATGTACCTCAGACTGGGTGAAGCTGAAAGCTAGCGTTCTTAAGGGAATATTCGGTCGGTGAACTAAAGATGATCTTTTTTATTTTTATCTATACGCCCCCAGATGTTTTTCCTGCGTTTCTTTTCGCAGCATGGACATGCACCTTAGGGCATATGCCTCCCAGGGAAAGGAACCCCTAGCGGAACTATTCTCCCTGGAAGATGTTTCTTACTAACCATGTAATATAACATACCTAGTCGGGCACTTGTCTATTCACGCCCTAATGACCCCTACGCCTGGTCTCCATGCATTCCCCGGTTCCTATATAACCGCATGGGAATTCGGACACACTCCGGACCGTCAGGTCCTGAGGCTGAAGCGAAAAGGTCGGCCTTGACAAATGATCTACAATCCGGCTAGAAGGCATTATAAATGTCAATTAAATTACATAGTCATTTTGACTGGTTGTATTCCTCTTCGGTACCATCTAACAGGCTGTCTAATTTATAGTCCTGCTGGGAATACTTTGCAGCCAACTCTACTTGGCCGTATACTAAGCTTACAGGGATCTCCTTCCCATCGGGCCCTACAGGACCGACCTCGGCCATGTGGTTGGGGTCAGCCTTTGCATACCGCGTCTTCACCATGGCCTAGGCCTCCCTAGAGCCTTGACGGCAGGCTGATATATTCCACAATCGGAAGCGCCGCCGTGCTCCCTTTAGCTTCTCCGCAAGCTCTCCAAGACCTTCGGGCATGGAGACGGATGGCCACAGGGCCTGGGCGACGCCTCGCATAGCCTGCCGAACTCGATCGAGCAGTTGCGAGAGCTCGGAAAGAAGGTCACCCGTAGAACCGGGCATCTCCTCTGCAGGACAACCTGTTAGCACACCTACAGACATTTCTCTGTTAGTTGACTTCCCCGCCGAACTTTCTTTCAAAAGGTTCGTTCAAGCACTTACTAAATATGCCGCGCCGAAGCCGCTGATTCTCCTTCACGGAGTCTGATAGCTGGGCACGAACATCTTTCAGCTCGACGCCCAGCTTGGTGTTGGCATCTTGGAGATTGTTCTTCTCCCCCATCACCTTTAGCAGCACCCTCTCACCAGCCTTTAGCTGGCGTAGGAGGTGTTGCCTTTCCGGATTCAATCCGGCGCCATCTGCAATTTCATTTGTCAGATTCGCACCAAAGCCGTGCTTTGCAAAATACTTATCTTTCGAAGTGTATATTACCAGAGGGGGTCTCCTTAGGCTCCCATGCCGCGGCTAGTGCAGCCTCCAGTTGGGCTTTGCACTCTTCCAGCTCCTTGGACAGTAGGAAATTCTTTTCTGTAAGAACCTGCATATCAAATGATCCTTAAATCAGTTATTCTAACTGTTTCAAGTCTCGGGGGCTACTGATATATATATATATATATATATATATATATAATTACCAAAATTTTCTTACCCGTATGTCTTTTACATATTGCTCCGTGGCTCTGGGTAGACCATTTTGAGCGGCACGGAGGTGCGCATCTCCCGAGTTGAAGGCATCTAACGCCCCTTGGGAGAAACAAGTGTCGCGAAGAATTGTCCGGCGACGCCTGTGGTTCATGGCACTCTCCACCTTAGAGTTGGTGGCAGACAACCCGTCCACATCCTCCGTCGGAGCAGCTTCTGGTGCGTGCCTTGCGTTCGCCTCCGCCTCCGGACCAGGCTTTGGAGCCTGGCTGGTGGAGGCGCGATTGGCAGCCTCTCCGGGTATAGTCCGGCAAGGTCTCTTTGTCCTAAAGAAAGCACGAGTGTCAATGTGCCTCGAAGGTATAACACCTGGGATAAGGGGGCGCGCCATACCTTTGCGCTGACGCCTCGGTCCGGACTGCGCTTCTTTTCGGCCCACGGGGCCCTACGGCCCCTCGTTGGCTTGTCGCCGCAGGTTCGGCCTTCCGCCTTAAAAACCTCCCCTGCAAAGTTCGGTTGCAATCAGGAAACTGAACACGAGTGGGCGGACACCTATTCGGGGTACTGGGACTTCGATCTCAGGTACCTGGGGCGTCAGGATTAGCCCTGGGTAATCGGCTGTAATGGCCACCAAGGCGTTGTCCTCGCTCAATTGATGGAACACTCCATCAATCAGCTCCACAGATATGTCCGGATCCTCTTGAGAGGCCGAGTCGAGGGACCGTCCTGGGTCCTCGGGTTGTGGAGGAGGGCTGCTTATTTCCTTAACAGCCCGACGCAGTTCCTACGTTAAAGTCGTCAGACTGAATATTTAACAATGGGAATACAGAACAGATGGACAAGTAAATACGGCCGCTTACCCAGCTCGGGGGATTGTGCATGGAGAATCCACCCTGAGGGTTGACGTGGAGAAATTCCTCCTCTTCTCCCTTATACAAAGTGGACAAGATCTTTAGTAGAGCGGCAGCTGAATCTGGCCCCTTACGACCGTAGCGGGTGGCGTCGTCCTCCCCGTTGATGTCCCACATGGGGTGGCTTCTATACTGAAGCGGCTGCACCCCCGCATAATGCATTCGTCCATAACCCCGATCATGGTTAGTCCGAAATGGGCTAACAATCTTATTCGGCCCATCAGGTAAATGATGTCCCTGTCACTTCCCCTCTGAGGGCTCCGTTGGCGCCATCTTAGGCGCTTCTTTAAGGGAGCACTGTTGAATTCAGGGAGGCCGATCTAGAGGGGATCCGGCAGCGGGACGTCTTCTATATTGAACCATTCCGAGGGCCAGTCTTCGGACGCCTTCTTTGGGGTTCCGGACAGATATCCGGTCCCGGCGATGCGCCACACTTCGGCTCCGCCCACTTGGTACATTGACCCCTTCTTGGAATGGGGCACGAGGCAAAATAGCTCCTTCCACAGTCCGAAATGAGCTTCAACACCCAAGAACAGCTCGCAGAGGGCTACAAAGCCCGCGATATTCAATACTGAGGCAGGCGTGAGATGATGTAGCTGGAGGCCGTAGAACTCCAGCAGCCCCCGAAGAAATGGGTGGATTGGAAATCTGAGCCCCCTTATTAAGTAAGGGACAAGGCACACCCGCTCTCCTTTGGAGGGATTAGGGGCAATCTCTGCTTGCTCTCCGCCGTTGTAGACGGCAAGACCGGCTCGAACCGGGACCATATAGGCTGGGGGAGAAATCCCTTGGTCTGGAGCATCACTAGCTCGCTATGCGGGGTGGAACATCTCTCCCAATATCCAGGCTTAGGGCTGGAAGGCCGAGTGGAGGAGTTGCGACGGCTGGCCATGGTGGAATGGACCTTTGTCAGATGCACTCTGATGAACACTCGCGGAGGGGGGAAGGTGTGGATTGGATCTAAATCCTCGTCCCCTTAAATAGGGCAGCTCATTTACGCAGCTAGGGGTGTGAATGTAAAAACACTCACACATTTCGTATTTGTTTGACACGTGGGAAGCGGCCATTATTGGCGTAGAATCCAAGGAACGCAACATCTACAAGAAACCGGACTTTATTCAAACAAGTGCACGGAATTTGGAGGAGAACCCGCCTTGCAATGTCGAAGACAATCTGCGCACCGGACTCATCGTCATTGAAGCCTGGTTCGGGGGCTACTGAGGGAGTCCTGGATTAGGGGGTGTTCGGATAGCCGTACTATACCTTCAGCCGGACTCCTGGACTATGAAGGTACAAAATTGAAGACTCCGTCCCGTGTTCGGAAGGGACTTTCCTTGGCGTGGAAGGCAAGCTTGGCGATACGGATATGAAGATCTCCTACCATTGTAACCGACTCTATGTAACCCTAACCCTATCCGGTGTCTATATAAACCGGAGGGTTTTAGTCCGTAGGACAACATACACATCAACAATCATACCATAGGCTAGCTTCTAGGGTTTAGCCTTCTCGATCTCGTGGTAGATCTACTCTTGTACTACCCATATCATCAATATTAATCAAGCAGGACGTAGGGTTTTACCTCCATCGAGAGGGCCCGAACCTGGGTAAAACTTCGTGTCCCTTGTCTCATGTTACCATCCGGCCTAGACGCACAGATAGGGACCCCCTACCCGAGATCCGCCAGTTTTGACACCGACAGGCAGCAAGGCACGTATTGTATTGTTGCCATCGAGGATAACAAGATGGGGTTTTTATCATATTGCATGAATTTATCCCTCGACATCATGTCATCTTGCTTAAGGCGTTACTCTGTTTTCATTAACTTAATACTCTAGATGCATGCTGGATAGCGGTCGATGAGTGGAGTAATAGTAGTAGATGCAGGCAGGAGTCGGTCTACTTGTCTCGGACGTGATGCCTATATACATGATCATACCTAGATATTCTCATAACTATGCTCAATCCTGTCAATTGCTCAACAGTAATTCGTTCACCCACCGTAGAATACTTATGCTCTTGAGAGAAGCCACTAATGAAACCTATGGCCCCCGGGTCTATCTTCATCATATTAATCTTCCAATACTTAGTTATTTCCTTTGCTTTTACTTTGCATCTTTATCATAAAAATACCAAAAATATTATCTTATCATATCTATCAGATCTCACTCTCGTAAGTGACCGTGAAGGGATTGACAACTCCTTATCGCGTTGGTTGCGGGGAGTTATTTGCTTTGTGCAGGTACTAGGGGACGCGCGCACAACCTCCTACTGGATTTATACCTTGGTTCTCAAAAACTGAGGGAAATACTTAAGCTACTTTGCTGCATCATCCTTTCCTCTTCGGGGAAATCCAACGCAGTGTTCAAGAGGTAGCAGTGGGTAGTTGTGGATTAGTAGAAATACTTGTGTTGAGGTTTGTGATTCCCATAGCATGCACGTATGGTGAACCGTTATATGATGAAGTCGGAGCATGATTTATTTATTCATTGTCTTCCTTATGAGTGGTGGTCGGGGACGAGCGATGGTCTTTTCACTACAAAAAAAATACACTTGCATGATGATATGTGTTTGTCATAGTAGGTCGCGTTTTTTATCATGCATGTACATCCATGACAAATTTATGACTGAGTCAAGATAGTCATACCTGTGCTATCGTAGAAGTGTTCCATGACATTACCAAAATTATCATCACGGAAGTGTCCACTTCCATGATGATAAATCGCGCGTCACAGAAGTGCTTTCGTCAAGGGTGACCGACACGTGGTATCCACCGTAACGGAACGTCGTTAAGCTATCGGGTCGGGTTTTGGATCCGATAACCCGTTAACAGCCCCGACCAATGGGAAATTTCCATGTGTAAAATTCTTATTGGCCAGACGAAACACGTGTCAGCTCGTCAGTGGGTCTGATAGGTGCCTATGATACGTCGACACGTGGCAAGGCCCAACAGAGGCCCATTCCTGTGAAAAGGCCAGCCCGTTTGACTTGGTCAAAAGGTGGCGGGCCGGCCCATGTAAAGCCTGTTAACGGCCTGTTCGCATATAGCCCATTTACAGCCCGCTAACCCAAGGCCCATTACGCCCTATCCGAATTAGGCCCAGTAGCATCATCTGGGCCATCCAATATGATTCCAGCCCGTTTTCACTTCTGGCCCATGTATGGCCCATGACGTCTTTCGGCCCATATGAGGCCCTATGTAACTCTTGGCCTATTAACGGCCCGTGGTGAAACTGGCCCGTAATGAACAGTGTATCACTTTACACCCATTAACAGCCCATGGTGAAACTGGGCCGTAATGAACAGTGTATCACTTTATACCCATTAACGGCCCGTTATTCCGTTGGGCCGTTTCCAGCCCATGTTATCTTTCGGCCCTCTCAGAGCCCATTTATTCTTGGGCTCATTTCCAGCATTTGTTTACTTACGGCCCATTACTGTCATTTTCTGCTTCTGGGCCAAATTCAGCCCGTGGTTACAGTCGGCCTGCTTGTGGCCCATTAATACGTTGGGCCGTTTTCATAGCGTCATCAAATACGGCCTATTAACGATGGCCCGTTACGGTCGGCCCATGAACGGACGATTCCAACTCTAGCCCGTTTACGGCCATAATGCGGGCTGTTATTGGCCCATGTTTGGCCAATCGATCATACGGCCCGTATAAGGCCCATAGATGATACGGCCCGTAGAAGGCCCATTGTTTCTACGGCCCGTAGAAGGCCTACTGTTTCTACAGCCCGTAGAAGGCCCACTATTTCTACGGCCCGTAGGAGGCCCAGTGTCACTACAGTAAATATTAGCCCATGGTTATTGTGGCCTAGTTTTAAAAAATAGGTTATTGCAGCCACTAGTTAACCGTGGAAAAAGAACTACAATGACTACAAGCAAACAAATAAACAAGACAACAAGGAAATAAATAAGCAAGCAACTAACGCCAGGCTATCACGGCTATTACACATATTACATCCACTGGGCATCAAAGTTTGCCACCAGTGCAAATATAGGGAACAAAGCAGCATATCATATACACTGGCTGTCAAAATTGGCCACCAGTGCAAATAAACGCGGTAGCAAAACAAGAGCATAACTGAAACAACTTCAGAAGAGCTCAAGAAACGTTATCCTGGGTATCCACCATGCTGGCAATAAGCTTAGCAAGCTGATTAGCTTTGTCCTGTTTGGCGCTAAAATCCTCCAACGCTTGCTGTTGCACCAGAAAGTATGCATTTGAATGCTCCAGGGACTTCTGCAGTCCTTTCGCTTCTTGTCGCAGCACAGCTCATCGATGTCTTTCAGCTTGTAGTTGAGACTCAAGAAACCAAACTGATTCAGACAATGAGTTTGAATAGCTTGTGCAAGAGGTAGTGGCAAGTAACTCCAACACTAAACCAAGACAGGATGTGTCACTATCCTGAACGTTATCTGCATTACTTCCTTTACCATTGCTTAATAAGGCACTCTTCCCCAATATTCTGTCAGCATTCTAAAAGAAGAAACAAGCAGACACATAACAAGTTTAGCATGTACTAGTATATGAAACTCATTTCGATGAACTAGTTCATTAGTAAGGTGGACAGGATTAAACTACCAAGTCTTCTATTGCCAAGTACTAGTACATAATAAAAGCATCAAACAAACATATATCTATGTCCTATGGTTGCAATGGAATCTTAAATTAGAACGGTTGTTCTTCAGGTTTAGGCACTTGTTCTACATGAACAGAGTACAGTAAGACGCAAGAATATAATAATTAAAAATAGAAAATGAGCTCATAGACCTTACCACATTCTTGGTTCGGGACCAGTACAGAACAAGGCGTTCCCAATCATCGTCCAGTAAATGTGTCTCAGGAGAACGTAAGGGAATTTGATGAGTTTCTTTACCGGTGAAGTACGTTTTCTTCAGGTAATTCTGATACTGCCACTAAGCATTCTTTAAGATAGCAGAGGTATTAGCACAGGTTACCTCATCCTGAGTTTCCAAATCGGTCCTTCTCTATAGAGAAAAATGGGAAAATTTGTTGTATTATAACCATCATGGAGGTAGGATGTATGGGACGAAGCAAAGTAATTGCCATGAACAACATTACGTACACGTAACTCCTAGACAAACACCTGCAACTGGCATTTTCCTTCATCTTCAGTATAATATTTCCAAGATGGGAAGATACGCACATACGATTTAACAACATCAAATGCGATAGATGCTAAACTACGACTAGCTGGTTGTGCTTCCTCCACAGGAATAGGCGTACTAACTGGTAAAGTTGGGATTCGCCGTGATAGTACTTGCCCTTTGGGCACTCGAGCTGCCTTACTAACTGCTCTTGTTTGGGAGCTCTGTGGTGGAGATGGTGTTGCGTCAATAGGAACTGGGTTACTATCGGCTGGGGTTGGGGTTAGATTGGGTGAAGCTGGTTCTCTGTCCATCGTAGTAGGGGTACAATCTACGAGAGTTTGGGTTATGTGTGGTAGGGCTGGTTCTTGTGCATGTACAACCGGGGTGCTATCTCCACCAAGAGGTAGCACTGTTTTATTTGTAGACTGCGTTTTTAGTCTGCTAGATACTGGCATCACCCGCTCCAATTCAAATGGCTGATAAACAGGAAACATAGTTGAATGTACAGACATTGTATGAGAGACAGATGTAATAGATAGTGTGGAAAAAAGAGGGCATGAAATAGTTGACATGTATATTGTTTAACTAAAATGGATAGCATGACATAATTTCACATATATGATGTCTATCTAAACT